>NW_025781533.1:0-45488 GCF_021130785.1 Homalodisca vitripennis | reverse complement strand
TGAACTATTTTTTCATAAATTTCACAGTAAATAAGCTTGTGGCCAGTAATTTTTACTCATCTATAATCAATAATACAGGGAGCATCTATAACACCACTCCTCTTGATCTCGACCGACTCGTCCACTATAATGTAGACCTCACAAAGGGGCCGAGGTTTCTGTAAATCTTGTTGGTTTATTAACAATCTGAACAGCGCTATATCTCTTCATTACTCAGAGTAGGTACTTTGAATCTTGGATCTGTATTCGACATAAGGTTTATTTTTGTATCTCATAATACTGAACAGGCTTCCACCGTTAAATCAACAAACAAGGCATTACAAATACTCTAGACGAGTGTACGTAATGTAGAATGGCGATGTTCAAAACAACTGTCAGCTACACCTTCCGTCCCAGGATTCCGGCCAGAAGCGAGAGCGGGTGCGTCTGGCATTGCCTCCAGAGATCGGAGACCAGCAAAGATTGTCCCACAATTAGCACACACAGACAAGCTACACCTACAGCTCAAGCTACAGTTGACGTGAACTCCGTTCTGGGAGAGCTCCCTCCAGCCAACATATGTGTTTTCTACAAAGGTTACATAAAATGTAATAAAAATAACCTCCACCTGTGAATGAAAGTCATGCAAAGTATTATCTTCAATATCTTACCGAATAGGCACACTGTCAAGGAACAGTTTAAAATTTGGTAGTTTGAATTTGCCAGTATAAAAAGGTCTACAATGCTATGAAAGGCTTTCCGTTTTCCATGCCCTCCATTATATCCCCCTCCCGTACCACTTACTTCAATTGTTCCAACCTACACGTATGTTAATAGCAGAGGGCCTTACATCTACTGTAAACATAGCTTCAAAGTCCATTTTTAATGATTTCAAGAGATATTTATTAGAAAAATGTTTTTTTAAGGATATAAATGAATTACATTTATAAGACGAATGTTAGCTTTGAAATGTTTTATTTAATTTAAAAAGTCTTTTTATTGAAACTTTCTATGGTGTGGTTATCATGTTTTGATTCGCTTTCGTTTAACACATTCACAGCTGATGTATACTGAGTGAAACCGAGTAAGCTCACAGTGTCTCTAATCCGCAAGGCGTCTGCCGCCGGCATCAAGTTCAACTGGTGTGCGATAACTGTTTATCCATAATACATGATGTTAATATATAGGATTGCTTTAAAATAAGGGACTTATTTTCACATTTTATGCTACTAATTTATAATAACATAATAAAACTATTTTATAATAGCTGGTGGAAATTACGAGTGTTTTTTACCGCTATTGGTGATTTAATAATGATTTTTTCCGTAATCCGTATATTTTAAAAATGTAATTAAAATATTCCTTATAACTAATACAGAAACATTTTTCATAAATTGACCTGTTGTTTATTCATTAAAAATATATCAGGTTTTTCTAGTAACTGTCAAATGTAATATTGCATTGAAGCGATAATAGCAATTAGGACATTTGACATCGTCGTAAGTTAAAGAATGTATGACAGGGGAACTGTAGTATTTTTCACCATGTAGTATATCACGATGATAAATTTTATAAATCATTTTACTCTTACAAAGCTTTGTTAAAAATATACTTCAAACAATGTAAAACACTGAAGTTTTTCCTCTTGCACAGCATTATGTAAAAAAATTATATGGGGGAAATGTAGTGTTATGTATTCACCTTGCAGCATATTCCGATTGTAAATTTTAGAAAGCATATTACTCTTTCAAATCTTCCATCGTCAAGAGAAAAAATTTAACAGTGTATAACATTGTTAACCTAAAAATTTTATTAAATAAAAAAATTCTTAACATAATGGATGAAGCAATAAAAAAGTAAATACTGAAAGAATTTAATTGAACTTGGCAATATTCTGGTAACTATATACATACATAAAACTACGAAACTTACTTCGATCAATAAACGTCGATTTCATGTCTTTATAATCAATATCTGGTGAGTATATTTCGCTACGTTTAATTTCGTGTTGTAATGTAAACCAAGAGAATATATACATACGGAAGCTTGAAAGGACTACTTCGTTAAAAAGCATCTACTTCCAGCATAAGGAGATAAGTGGAAAATCTTTAGTAATTTCAGAAAACGCTCGAAAATAAAGTTCATAATAGATTATTTGTAATACACCATTTGTTGTTTTTAGATTGTAGCCTGGAAAAGAATGGCTCTTAGGTGGTAGTATCCATTTCTTTGTTTTTTCTGCCACTTAACAAATTTCATATCACAATGTCGAGGAAACCAAACCAGTTCCGATTACCTTATGAGTCAGTCCCTTAAGTGATTAGTATTTTCGACAACAATGTTTTGGCGAATAACTGAATAGAGCTGCAGTCGTTTTTACAATCTATTTGTAAATTTCAAACGGCCGCAAACATATTTTATATTAATTATTATTAACTAGATTTGCTATCCAATACTGCTATCAATTATTATTTTTAGAGTTCTTTATTTTTTGGCTAGTGTAGTATTTAAGTATGCAGTATAATATTTAACATTAAGTATAAAATTATCATTTTTTGTAAATATACTTAACGTCACATTGAGTAGATTTTTAAAAATTAGGGACTCAATTATGCAATATTGCTCTGTAACTTATGTTGATTAATTGAAGGATGCTTACTGTCACATCGATATATCCTTCTCCGATTCTAGTCCTCATTCTCATTGTTTCACATTCTGGACAGTAAATACTTGAAAGAAATGGTAATGCATTTTATTTCATCACCAATAAAATCGCATAACATAATACCATAATGATAATAAAGTACACGAAACCTATTTTCATGTAAGAGGCTTCGCTGGAGTTGCATGGAAAATTGAAGCATGTAGCTCAGTTCATACTCGTCATATCCTGCTGACAGACATTCAGAAGAACAATTTTACCAGGCTACTGAGTGATATGCTTCAATGACGCTCAGAAAATTGCCGTAGAGGAACATTTACCATCATCGAACTTATTCTTGTCAATGTAAATTGCAGGATCATACAAAATGTAATGTACAGATGCAATATTTCACAAGATATACTGGAGGCTATGAAGTTGTAATTTTTCATATTTCTCTATCAGCGACAAGACCATTTTCTTTGTTATAGTGTTCACTCATAACGTCAACATAAACGTGGTAGGATTTTATTATACAAACACTGTTGATGTAAAGATTCTCTTGGTGGTAAAGTAGAAATACAACAGTACGTGTCCTTATAGTAACATTAAGAAGGGGTACAGTGCATAAAAAGGAGTAATTTTTACAATGATTTTCATTTGATTTAAAAAGAATTTTCTTTTTTTATAAGTATTCCCTGTAATCAAGGCCAGTCGATTCCACGATATCTGAGCCGAGGAGGGTACTGAGGATTTTTCTTACTGCGCTTAATTAACGCTATGTATATTGAGGTATATATCTCAGATCCAAATACGGTTATCCAAAACGTTGAATGCTATTTTAAATATATGAATACGTTATTAAACATACAGTACATAAAACTTTAGACGCAGTAAAACACCAGATCGTGTTAGTAAGAATTAAACTGGCCACAATGTATGTTTGTAAAGATGATTGAGCGACAAGGTTTCAAAGTGTAGAGTATCTTTCAATTAAAAAGTTCCGCTGCACGTTAACTAATTTATCCTCAATCAGAACCCCTAAGGTAAACGTAATTACGGTTGGAACACTTTCACAAACTTTTAATTCGTTTAACGATATTTGTGCCACAGGAAATCCGTTTGGTTGTTAATTTAATTCCGTATTCCTGAGCATGTTTCTAGTTTGTTTTACGGGAGATAACACGAAATGTACTGACACGTACCTACTGGCTAAGAATAATCAATTTGTAAAATATTTACAGTTTGCATTACGGTTACTCAAGATTCAATTTAATAAGAACAACCAATGGGCATACATCCTTAACCCTAGAACTGGTGGTCATTTCATCTTGTAGTGTCGGGCTGTTTTGGAACTTCGCGCAAGGTTTAAAAAAAAAATATTAAAAATATAAAATAAAAGCAATATAAATAAAAGTATATATTTTTTTTGTTCAGGATTAAACGTAGAATTACACTATATTGTAATATTAACCATACAACATTTTTTAATAAACACTTTTTTTAATCAAATATAAAATTTACGAAAAATATTTCTTAAATTTGGGGGGGACCATACCTAGCAAATGAAATTATAGTGCGATATATTTAAAAGTGAGATAGCCATTCTGTGTAAAATTTTATCTAGTTTCAGAAAAACATAAACATTATACACATTTATGAAAGCATCATAAAGCTATAGAACAAAAAGCAGCGATGCGCATAAATTCTGAAAATCGAGTGTACACGTAATACGTTGGTAAAATAAGTTTTACTAATACATTTATCTAGGAATACATGTTATATTGCATATTTTCTTACTTAGGATAAAATATAATGTACAGTACTAATGAAATAATTTCCATAAATTATTTTTTGAAAAATATAAAAAGTTACATTTTGCTATTATTCAAAAATTTTGCGAAACATTTTCATTCAGCAAAATATAAATAGGTTTCTAAAGCTTTTACTATATCAAAATTTATAAATTTATGGTTTATAAGTAATAGGAAATATTATGTAGTTAGAAAACTATAAATATAACTAAATATATGGAAAAATTATAGAATAACCCAAACAGTTATTATATAATTATAACCAAAGAAATTACAGGAAATATATATTTTATTGTGAAAACTATCTATTTACCAAAACTAAATAGTTACTTCAGAGCTAAAAGAGCCTATATATTTTAGAATAAATAAATTTCTATTTACTGAAATATGCTTGAGAAATTATCGGCTCTGTGTAGGCTATGGCAAAATGACAGCTAAAATTCATTTCACATAGTATGTTATTGTTTTCACTTACTAAACGTTATTTTATGTTTACACTACTACGATATCCAACAACACACTACACATTAAATACGACACTAAAACACGTATAAAACTATTAAAACTTACAAATATCCACAGCTCGGCACGAAAGTGATACCGAACGGCTGCGGCAAAATGACGATCACAACAAACGGCGACGCGTTTTCTTTTACGTTCAAAATAACAAGCTTGCTACGTCATAACCATAATACAAAGAGGAATAAAACTTATCTGTCCCCTAGCATTTTTCTTCCCAAATCCAATGGTGCATGAATTAAATGGATACGTTGCCGGAGTATGTTGTAAAAAGTAACTATACAAGGGAATGTTTGACCGAAAAAATTTTGTCGATTAACAGTTGGAGGGTTAAAAGGCTTAAGTTTTCCAGGACGAAATAATAGAACTAAATACAGTTGTCTGCACTAGTCTTGAAAACTTACAGTTTTCTAAAATGTAACATTATTTAACTAACACTGAACTATTGGTCAGTAATTAAAAAGGTTAAGTTTATAAAGAATTTCAGAAGATTTTCTTTGAACAAATAATAGATGGAGCTTTATATCAATAAAAAGTTCACTTTTGTTATAAAGTTGGTTTTTTCGACACTGGTAATTTTTTTATTTAGGCAACACTTTTGCATTTACGCCTGTTTCTATGGTCATTGGTTGCTTCTATGAAGGCAAAGTCGTAAATTTAGATATATTCGAGTTATTAAAGAAACGTTTATTTAAAGACCACTTAAAAATACTTCTATAATAGTGTTTTAAACCCTCAACCAATACAATACAATTTGTCATACACCATTATATTCATGGATGTATTGATGTACACCATCATATTGAAAATATATTGATCAAAAGATCAGGATGGAGGCGTGTGCCATTTACTACTAACTCTTCTGACCATCACCTTCCTGTTTTTTTGTTTCATATGACACACCGTAATATTACAGGAAATGCTACTACTGTGCTTTTATCCCCAGTCTTCCATCTTCCCTCATGCGTGAGGCGTGATGTGTTGTGTTCTCGATTCTCTACAATAACAACACTTTCTCACCAGTTTGGACGTCAAGCTGTTGCTTTACCAGTAGAGTGATTGTTGAGTTCCTGACGTATAAATATAAATTTTAAAATTTAGTTTACTATGTTAGAAGTGTATTACTAAACATTTTAGTTTTAAATTTTTGTGGAAGCTTAACTTTATGTATCGCATTGTTTTACATCTGCAAAGAGAGTATATTTCATTTTCAAAATTTATAGTTTATTTTTATAACATTCGATGATGGAAAATGTTCCAAATTAAGACAGAATCGGTAGTAATAAAAAACAATAAATGGTGACAAAAATATCATTTTAAACGTAAAATTGGCATTAATCGATTATTCATTGGATTTTCGCTAATAACGATACTGGTCAAACGCCATCTTATGATTAAAAGCGGATCTTCCAGTTTTAGTTGAATATGTTTTACGGGATATATATTTCCACAGTGTTGCTAGAGTATTTGTGTATTCTAGTCTTATTGGCAAGGGTATGGACTGGATGACTTTAGCAAGAGTCATCACTTCATCTACATGAGCCTAAGAGCTGAAAATGTAAACAAGTGAAAATGCATTTTTCCATAAATGAAATTTCGGAACGTATTATACATAAATTAGATGTTGCAATATTATACGGGATAAATATAATTTATTTTATCTACAGAAGTATTAGATAATAATGATATGGATTATAAATTGATATTGTTCATAAAATGGACAAAAATATAGCAGATGTACCTGTTATAACACTGCTTTATTTTTATAATATTCTCCTTGCCGGAGGAACTTTTCCACTCATGTAGACTTGAAATGTACTTCCAATTCTTGCCTGTTTTGCGTGCTCAGCCAATATATATGTAGTACTTTTGGACAGTTCAGTTTCAAGATGATAGTTTAGGCGTCCAAATCGCATTTGTTCCTTTTTACCCCGGACTTGAATAGTACTTCAACCATCGAAAGAAACGTTAAAATCTTGAATGTAATCACCAAATTATTTTCAAAAGGTTAGGTACACAGGAAAGCGACTATTGATAACAGATTTTATTAGATCCTTGTAGTAAAATCTACCTCTCTCTAAATATTTATTACATTGCGAAAAGTAAAAATAGTCTAATCTGATTTCAATAACGATTTACTTATTAATATACGGAATCGTATATTAATAGATACATTCTGTATGAGTATTTATATATGTATTGGTTATGTAGCCATAATAATGTTTTAATCACCTGTTATATACCATCCGCTTTATTTATTCTTTTATCAACTGCTCTGTATATTGGTTAACAGAACGGAGAATGAAAAAAGATTTGTCTCTTACAAGAACGTTTTGTGTACATTCAGGAACTATTTACACAGCAAACGTGCTCGTAGTTCTATCAATAAAAGAACAACCTGCTTTTCCAGCTCTGAAAATACGACGTTATGTAGAGACACAATTTTGGTATCACTTTAAAAATGATTAAATGTCTGTACCTATCGTTTGAGTTGTATTTGATCATAATATGATGAATTTTAAAGTACACTTTAAAAAAACTTTCAACCAAATGAAACTATCTTCTATATTTTTTTGTAAAATATTTTACTAAATTATTCTTCTTATTACTAAATAAACGTGCTTTTATTAAGTTTAAAACTTTTGTCAATTAACCCAATTACAAATTGATTCTGTTTGTAGAACTCTTACTTGGAAGAAATTTGATTATTTGGATTTTTTTAAATAAATAAAACCTCTATTTCCAAAATAATAAATGTTACATATTGTGAAACCCATTCAAAGTTCTCTATGTTCAGATACAACATTAATAGGCCAATTGAACCCTTATAATCTCACAAAAATTGTTAAACTACAATAGAAACAAAATTCGAAATATTAAAAAAATAAGAAAATATCAATAATTGAAATATGTTATGACTATAAATACATACATAAATAAACAAATAGACTTTTTAATTGAGGAAAAGTTATATATATAATGTAATGAAAGTAACTAAAACCCTTTAAAATAAAACTTTTTATTACATGCACGTGTTTCGGTTTTTAACCATCATCTGTGTACATTAACATTTAAATAAATAAATAAATAATAAACAATTAGATATACACATGTGGACCTTTTAAACATATGTTAAATTTAAATGATAATTTAACATATGTTTAAACTTAACTCATTAACTATTGACTCATCATTATTATTATTATCAACTATTAACTCATTAACTCATTTAAATTTAACATACGTTTAAAAGGTCCACATGTGTATATCTAATTGTTTATTATTTATTTTAAAGGGTTTTAGTTACTGTCATTATATTAATACGCGTATATATAGATAACCCTATAAGTGGAGTTAATAACATTATATATATATATATATATATATATATATATATATATATATACATATAATATATATATATACTTTATACTTATATATATATAACTTATATATATATATATACTTATATTTATATATATATATAAAGTAAAAGACTATGTGTACTTTTATTGTGTGATTAGTTTAAAAACAGTAAAGTTTTCTGATTTTTTTTGGGTTTTTAGTAAATAAAATAACATTACTGAGTAAAAATGTACATAAATCAAACTCAACAAATAGTAATAAATATCATAATATTTTAGTTTCACTACAGAAGTACAATTGGAAAAGAAGGAATAGAGCTTAATTTTATAAAAAGACATTCTGCTTGCCTAAAGTTTAGAAATTAGCTGATGGGGAACTAAGGACGAAACATTAAAAATATTATGCAAGATTGCTTCCATGTATATTATACTAGCTGTTTCCCGCGGCTTCGCACGCGTCTCTTAAGCTTTGCCCGTATATTTCTTTGCCTTCAAATAGTGTTTGGATATTTTAATATACGTAACTACTGTGTTGTAATTGCAGTTTATAATGTGCAGGCGCTTTGATAACTTTTATATCTTGCAGTACAGCCTGGTGGTTAGTTACATCAATGGGCATTGCGTATAAACCTTCTACATAGAAAAATACAAATTTTCATAGTGATCGGTCCAATAGTTTCTGAGTCTATAAAGGACAAACACACAAACATTCATTTTTATATATTATGATTGCAGAAACAGTTTAAACAAAATTTGTCGTTTCTCTTAAGCTTACTCTATGCTTTAAAACTATAAGTGTAAAGAAATTTATATATAAATATATTTTTTGTCGCATTATATATGTTTACAAAGAACAGCTGATTAAAAATTTGAAAAGACTCTTTCACTTAATAACATATGTTTGCTGCAATGCATTTCTTACGGGTATTTCTGTAACCAGTGGGGCGGAATCCTGAATCGGGAAAGGGATAAAAAGTATCCTATAACCTTCTACAGATCAAGACGAACAAATTAAAAAAAAAATTAGGCGAATCCGTCCAGCCGTTTGTGAGTGATGCTGTTACACACGAACAGTTTCATTTTTATATATATAGATTATATGATTATTATGCAAGAATATTATGTATCTATTGAGATTTAATACATGGATTCCTCCTGCACTAAGTATGAGTGATATCAATTTTGAGATTAAAACTGTAAAGAGCAATCTTTCCGTCAGTCTGTTCATCTCTATTTACGATACTCTTTATAGAAAGGTCATAGAGGCTTGAAACTTGTTACATTGGTTCTCCTTGGTCTAAGAAATAGTACCATTGATTTAGGCTCAAAAAGTAAAAGGAGAGTCTGCCCATCGGTTTGTCCTTCCGTACTCTACTTCATTTGTTACGTTCTTTATACTCGGTTTTATTCGAGTAAACGTTATTTCAGTTACATGTACACAAATAATATTTGTATGCTACTACTTTATAAAGTTTTCGATCAGGTTTAAAGGTTCATTCTGGTTGACATAAATTTACAATTGAATTCCTTGACATTATAAACTCTACAGAAAATGTTTAAAAGTAAGCTTTAAAACAGAATTAATTACTTGATGCACTGTCTCATAAATTTGAAATAATCGCAATATAATAAAACTATTAACAATTTAATAAATAATTATGGTTCTTGTACTGTTACTTCATTTGTACGGTTATTAAAGGTTTCTACGTTGTTTACAATATTTGATTGCAAAATGTTCTGAAAAGTTCTCTTAAGTAAACCATGTTTATTTTCTAGTAAACAGGCTAACACCAACCAAGCCGAACAATACAGTGTTGGGAGAAACAAATGAGATCCAATAAGATCCCAACATCTGTTTTCATTTTCAAAGCCACGTGCACTCTAGGGCCACACCTGTTCAACATTGTATCGTGTGTCCACACCACTCAATGTTACTCGGGCTTACAGAGTGTTCTAACCATGTTTATCTTTTACGAATAATTATAACATTACTGCAGTTCATATTAGTATTACGTGAACTAAAATACTTTTGACATAAAACATTTATTTTGTGTACTTCCCTAACAAGTTTTTTTATTATGTTACATCATAGATTATTATCATATATTTATGATATTAAATTACATTAATCAGAAAAAGTATTGACAAGCAAAAAACATACAAATTTGGAGTTTAAAACAAGAACCGTTTCATATCTAAGTTAAATTTAAATTAATAAGATTATTATATTGTATGTTCTAATAGAAATTATATAAATCATATAAAAATTCAAAATTATGATAAAATGTGACCCCATTTATTATTTTAAGTTTTTTAAACGAAACCACTCATTCTTATGGCACGCTTAGTCATACGTAGATTAGTAATCCTGATGTCAGCAAAAAATATTCTAACTCGATACCATTTACCATGAATTTAATTTTTTAAGTGCGTATTTCACACCTATTAATTGTATAACAAGATTGTATGAAAGAAAATGAATTTTTTAAATGTGTTTACATTTTTACGAATGTTTTATTATATATTAATGTCTACTAAACAATATAGGATTCTACTCCTAAAAAATGTAATATTTATACAGTTTCAAGATATGTCTGAATAAGATTCAAACGGTTATCACGAGAGAGGTTGCTGTGCGTTTAATTTTAAAGACATCAAAACGTAGCCTATATTGTTTTTCTTATTTAAATTTATAAACTATGGTTGTATTAGTTGTAAAATGTAACTACATTTTAATCGAAAAATCAATCAATCAGTGTTTATAGTAAGGCTCACCTGGTTGTGGAGGTAGATAAAGATGATACACCGGTCGAGTGTATAGGTCATATTTCCAAGAGAATGGGAACAACGCTGCGGAAATTGATGAAGAAACCGCTTGGTGGTAAGTCTCTCTCAGGTGGTAACCCAATAACAGGAACTGGAAGACTAACAGATAAAGTTGTAGATAAATTTCAGTCATATTGTGGTAAGGTAACAAGACCTATAGTAAACAAGTCTGATAAAATAAAACAAGTCGTATTTTCAATTTTTTTCATTACCTTTTTAAAGACGATAAATTGAGCCATCAGATATGTCCACCAGAAACAATATATGAGTATGATAATGCTATGCATAAAAAAAGTAATTTAAGCACAAAGCAACAGTACCTACATCAATAATGGAGGCTGTAAATCCCTCATTTCAGGCATTAGCTCAACCGTCTTCTGAAAAACTACCTCCATGACTCAATATGTGAATGAGTCCTTCAATAATATAATTTGGTGTAGGATTCCTAAAAATGTGTTCGTTGGGAGAAAAACTTTACAAAAAAGGAGTGTTTGATGTCATCTTGACAATTAATTGTGGCAATTTATGGAGATTGTAATTTAAAAGACCTAGGTGATTTTGTCATAAGCACTATTAAAACACAAAAATTTGATGAAATTCGTTTTTTAAAAAGCTCATCGAGAAGAAGAAGAATACGAAAGAGACTAAAAGTAGATGGATTAGATGACTCCGAATACTGGCCAGGAGGATTTTAAGGTATACATATCTTTAGAATCAGTTACGATTTATGTTTTTTTTTGTTTGTTTCCTGAAAGTTGGATTAAAATCTTCACTGAATATGCACGAATATGAATATATATATAAAACAATAAATAGCTTTAAACGAAAACTACAATTATTGACTGTACAATATTTCGTTGTAGTTTATAATTTGGGTAAAGTTGTATATAAGAATCTAAGGATTCAAATGGAAAACAGTAAATTTGTGAATGGTAAGTGCTCTGGTTGTTTCGATTCTAATATAAGTTAATGTGCCAATTCAATATTCCTTACATTTAGAGAGATACTTTCACAAGGTTTAATTTTGCTTATAGCATTGAGTTTATAGCAATCCTCAAAGCTTTTGTTATGGTGAATAGTGTGTAAGGATACTGTTTTTTTTCGTTTTTGTGATTAACAGAAAAACGGTGACCGATCATTTTTACACGCAAAGAATTTGTGGTTAGCCCAATTGTATTCTATATAAAACATACTGTTTAGCTTGTAAATTAAATAGTTGGAGGTACAGTCCAATTTACAAGCTATTGGATAAGTTTTCTTAGTGACGCTACTGTGGAATTCACCGGTCCTATCCATAATTTTTCAAATACCCCAACGTGGTATATTACATGGTTCACAGCCAAAAGAAAAATTTTTAGAATTTTACCAACATGAATTAAGGGCTTACATGCATTTCGTCCAATTTTGAGGTCTCTTAAATACTATTCTATGTGGCTTGGAAAATGTGTGTGTGTGTGTTAGGCTTGAAAATACACTAGCATAATAAAATTATTCTAAAAAAAATTATTAAATTATACAACAAATTTTTAACAATATTGTCTTTTCAAACTAACGTTTAAGTTAGTGTTAGCTACGAGGAATATCCTACTCCATTTCATATATATATATATATATATATATATATATATATATATATATATGACTATTATATATATATATATGAAATAGTCAGGGATAAAAAATTTTTAAATTGTGTGTGCTATGGTTTTTGAGATATATGTTCCTAAAGTTACTGGTTTTAACAGGGCCGAGATATGGGCCTTCAAATCCCGTTAAATAAATATTTTATCAATACATTAAGCATTGCTACTTGGTTTGTTAAGTTTTATTTACATATCTTGTATTTAAAAAAACTAGTTTTACCAAGATTGCCTGAGAAAATCATGAAGTTTTTATGTTCATCTTGTAATTTCCTAGAAAATTTCGTGAATAAAGTAATTATTAAATAATAAAACATTTATATCAACAGAGTAACTTTATATATATTTTGTGCTTTTTAAATATTCCCGTCTAATAATGGCATTTTTTTAGTTGATAGTATTTAAATTCCTTGAGTATTTTTTAACTCTTTATCCATAGATAGACAGTGATCCTGAAGCATTTAGGCATAGTTTATATTAAAATATACATAAGAAAAGAACAGTTAATTCCAAAATACACATCATAGGTCATAAAAAAACTCCTATTATGAATAAAGTGGGACATTTTCCAAACCTGCTTATATATAAAGGATCCGAATATGATAACTATACTATTATATAGAAACATTTATTTTTATCGTAATTAATTTTGATACCTTTACTTTCACTTCGCTCGACCTAACAGATGTAAATTTTATTCCTCTTTGACAAAAACAAAATATTGTACTGGAGCAATTACAGCGACGCACTATAAGGGTGACCATTCACCTTTCACCTTTCATTTTAAAATGTTGAATTTACCTGGGAACCAATCAAACATCTCAATTATAGATCATACTTTTTTCTCTTTAAGATTGCAAAGAAAAACATTACTAACTATTATATGCAAATACCATCTTGAGGTTCGGTTATATAACTGATAAAGTTGAGTGAACCCTTATCGTAGAAGTTGAAGGGAGCGTTAAAGCTGTTAAACTGTTACATTGTTTCTTTGTCACAGCGTTGATAATGTGTCACAATCCTTAACTTTTCTGTTTAAACACTTAAGACTAAATGAGTAGAACGAGATGCTAAATTCCCCTTCAAAGGCTTCTTGAATTTAGTTTTATAAGTTTTCTTAGCTTACAGTTTTCAACTAGTCATAGGATAATATAATTTAAGAAATAGCATAAATAAATAAAACTTTATTTTACAGTATATTATTACTTAAAAGCTTCTTTTACATCACTGGTAAAGTAAAGAGAGAGTTTCTTTTCATAACTGCTAAGGTTTAGTATAAGAAGGGAATAAATGCTTCATATCAAAATTATGTTACTGTTACTTATAATAAGTCACTTCAAGACTAATATTTAACTAGTATACTATCCATATATTTTAGTATCATTTGTTACCATTTATATATTTGGTAATAAAATAAGATAAAATTCAGATTCTTAAGAGTATTGAGGTTATGCTCTAAATTCATAGTAACGTCGACACCCTACACATGCATTTTTGAGATAAAAATGATGTGTGTTTGTTTGTGTAATTTTATAACTTGTATTGTTTCAATACCTACTGCTTAGTTTAATTTCAATAACTCATACGCAGTTTCTGCTGGTAGATGAAGAGACATGGAATGATTGACAAATAAAAAGCTACATATAAGGAAAAGACATCCGAATGAAACTGTAACTTAGATTTTTTTGCCACTTATACTATGTAAGTCAGTAAAACTCTGACGAGTTGGAATCTAGGTATTGATTGGATTTAAATCTTTAAGTAATTTGATCCTTATACTTTAATTTTTTATTTTAATCATTAGCAAGAATAGTTTTAACTGTAAAATTTAACTTTTAACTTTAACGATTAAATGTCAATTTCATATAACTATTTTTTCTTTAAAATCTCTGTGATTGAAAGAGTTGTTTATTTCCATATAAATAGTACAACCTTTGTTTAGTGTATTTAGAAAACAATAATGCTGATTTTCATTTTAATGATTATGTTTTTAGTTGACTGAGGTAAATAAGTATTTCCTTTAAAAGAGGTTGTATAGTACTATTTTATAAAGTAACATATTAATTAAGTAGTTATGTTTCAACAGATTTCCAGATGATGAGAGAAAAGCAATATTGAATTAACAATGGAAACTGCATTGTGAGGTTAACCGGGACAGCATTGCATCAGATGTTTACATCAATATCAATCATTATTCGCAATCTCATTAAATCTGATTGGGTGAACAGAATCGTCATTAAACTGATTTGTCTAATGACAACATTGATGTTTGTAACGGAGTGCACATTTTGTTATGATAGATACATTCAAAATACCAATAGGGTTGTTTTGTTGCGTTAATTTTAGTTTACACTAATCTGTTTCCATTTATTTCAATTCTATAAGCTAATCCCAAATGTGATATTTAATATATAAAACACGGTGTTTGAATCCTTACCAAAAATGAGGACGTTATAAGACCACTTACACTCTCATCTTACAAAAATACAGTATTAACGTATATGTAATTGAAAGTACATCGAGATGAGCAGGATGTGTCAGTGTGCTGAGGTTTAACTAAAATGTCTTTTGTTACTGATGTATCCACTCTGTGTTCTAATAATGAATGTAATCAATAAAAATCAAGATGTATATATACATTTCATAAATTTTTAAGTAACTTATGATATATGATAAATATATATATGATATATATATATATATATATATAAGTATGTGTATACATTAACAGTAATATTATTTCAATACAATGATCGCCTAAGTTTACCGCTGTCTATACCTGAAGTATCAGACAAACATTACAAATATTTGCGTATAAAGTAAAGCTTTGCTGCTATAAAATGAGATAAAATTATTTTGTACTTGAACAAACATTATATATTCTTTACCTACCATTTCTTCCAAATGCACACGAAGTACCACAAACTTTTTCTCTGTAGCTCAAAAACTTTCACGCATTTGATTCTAAATTTTACTTGATAATGCAGCTTTCTCTTCAATTGAAACTAATTAAAAATACTTTAAATAAAAAAAAAATACTCAAATAAGTTTAATATTTTACAATAATAAAATAAAATTTCAAAGGAAAAAAAGGCTTTTCCGTACACTTGTGGGCTAACCAATAGAAGTAGGAATAATTATTGCCTTCTTTTTTGACGTCACATATCACTTGCCGTTGCACTACTAAGGTATAAATTACAACACATTGCAAATATGATTTAGGACATTTATACTCCATCGTTGAGTCACGAAAATGATACAAAAACCAATCATTCAAGATAAGAAAAGTTTGACCTTCTACTGTCTTAGTGCTAGCAGCAAATATGCTTACATATCTTACGAAAAATAATAATAACATTTATTTTAGTGTTTTAAGGTCATTTTAATGATTAAACTTATTTCTAATTATAATTGATACCTGAAGTAAAACAAGACTTCAGTCCACGAAAGTTAGTTTCGTTGTTTATTGTATATATCTTTAAGGTGGCAAATATTTGTTGTCTTGGTACGCCTTTAAATTATCAAACATACAAAAAAGTAAGTATTTTATAACAATAATAAACATTTCAATAAATAAAGAAGTAATGTATCAATGGCTCAGTGTATTAGCGGGATTGTTGATTCACATACGAGTACATAAACTCCAACTAGGATAATATTGTGTGAGTTGTTCCCTTAATACTTATTGAGAACCTCATTACACCTGATTGTGTTAACAGAACCTTCATTGTCGTGGTTTCGTTATTGATAATAGGCTGTGTTTATAACAATTCTGCTTTAGTTAATAATGGTATAGATACATAAAGTTAAAGACATTTTATTAAACATGAGTTTTGTCCTACTCTAATTTATGTGTAATTCCAATGCAGTGAGCAATACAGAAAACTTAATATTACTAGTAATCGTTTATATTTGAATCAGTATTAATTTTATGTATAAAGTTATGAGTAGTTTTCCCTCAGTGAAGGTCTTGTGAAATCTTCACAAGAATATTACTGCCACTCACGGTCCATCTTACTATTCGTGAGTAATTAATTCCAGGGTACAAAAGATCACAGCCGAAATAAGGAACAAAGGATATGGCAATATATGATTTACGTTATGCTTTTAGGTTGTATCTCCAACAAACCTGACAAGAACGCAGTTAACCAATACACGGATTATAATTATGACTACAACCTAATTAGGAAAATCACAGGCAGTCTAATAGCCCCGGCGTCGCACCTGTTCGATCGGTCCTTGTAGGTGCTCTAGCCCTTTGACGTCGGCGCTATTTGACGTGCGCTGTGCCTGAGTGGCGGTGCGCGCGAGACCTGCCTGCCCTCGCTGGGCGGCGGGATTTCATTTAAATCTCACGTCCCGCGCATCGTTCTAGTTATTTGCCTACAACTTTCATATTTTTTATTCAATTGGTTCAAAGTAAAGTTTTTATTTTGTAGAACTAAATTACCTTTATTTTGAGTTAACCCTACGAATTTTCCTACAGTTAATATAAGTGTTTTACATTAATTTAATTTGAAAAACATGTGTTCCATTACATTTTAAACGTGTTTTGTGATAAAAAAAAACCTAGAATAAAGCTGTTTTCAAATACTTATCATTGCAATTAGTTTTAATATAAAATTAGTTTTAGTCGAAAGTCACTAAGGGGCTTCTTTGTTCCATTTTCAGGTTTGTAGAGTATATAGCTGTTCAATACAATGGTATTCAAAAAATGAAAGAGTAGTTTCTTTGCAAGTAAACGTTCCAAAACAAAGTCAACAATTTCGATTTGTTTTTTGTGAAAAATACAAACTTTTAAGAAACAAACAAAAAACATTTGGCATGAAAAGGTTAGTTCGTTTAGGAGATACAAAATAAAGAACAAAGCACTACAGCGCGGGACAGACGCTGTCCCGCGCGATACTCAGCCACTGATCACGAGTGGGACAGACGCTGTCCCGGCCGACCTCAGAGGGCTAGGAAGCCTACTCAACGATCCCCTCAGGTTCTTCGCTCCACCGCAATTTGGTACGATTTCTATATCAACAGTCGATTAAGGGTGCAGGCCATATGACTAATATCCCGCAACAGTAGACCAAACCTAGCCCACGCACTCAACAGGTTATCTAGCATCCAGAAATCTCCGTCCACAGCATCAATTGCTTAGTGTTGACATTTGGTCCAAACTCTGCCTTTAATACCTTTGCATCGCCATTAAAATGTATTATTGAATATCCACATCCCGAAAGTTCTTTTATTCTTTTGTAGAACTTGAAACTAAACTTTTTAATTGAATTCTCGAATTCATACCTTCTTTAACAAGGTAAATCGTCTCATAATATTTTAAAAAAACTAATTTTAGTTTAAATTTTGTATAAGAAATATAATAAATGCTATTGTCACAATAACCGAAGTTGTATATATGTCCATTTGAAAAATAATTAAGATAATCAGCACAGTAAATGTAGTTTTAGACAAGTCTATACCTCGTTTTAGAACTATGATTTTTACAGTAAATGGAAACAAATTTACCCACCCTAATAGTTTTCTATCTAGTATGGAGAATGAGTTTATTCACCATCCGTAGGAATATATACATAAAAAAAAGAAAAACATGTCATGAAATCCTGGTTTTATTAGATTAAACACAGTAACTCGTTATAATTTATTTACTTGACTTAATTTATCTTGTACACATGTGTTTTTCTTATCGTTCCTCCCTATAAAAAATCTAGTTATATTAGATTTATAACTGTTATGATGATAAATTATTTATAGTTTTACAATAGTAGTATACTGGCACAATAAGGACACACGCGTGATAAAACAAGCACATTTTCTCTGTGTTTAGCACTGGTAGTAGTGTGTCCGCAGTGTTATTCTGTGACAGGACGTGTGATTTAAATTATCAGAGATAAAATATATTTAACATCGGAGGGTTTTTGGTAGTGAGCATTTCTAAACAACATTAATAAATGATATTACATGTACATTGATTTAAAATTAATATAATATACCAATTACAAATAGATCATTTCACTATTCAATATATTGAAACCATATACACATATATCACTTTAATTTTGATTATAAGATAGTGTACAATTCAACCTCTGTGAATATCAGTTTTCTATAGATTGTTTAAACGAAACCGATAGATATCGATAGTGTCCTGTGCATTATATGTATGAGAGCAGTATTAACAATATTAAAACAACACTTATAGGCTTTTAATGCTATTGACAAGAATGCAATTAGTCTATTATTGGAAAATATAGCAAATATATTTTAAATACAGTACTGATGAGCGTAGTTTTAAAGGTAATTTTATACGACTTTTGTTCAGACCAATCGTCTTTAACGCACTTATATAGAGTGTGAGTTTGATCTTTAAACTTAGCAATCTTTGAAAGATACTAGTTTTTTAATATCTTTAGGATCATTCACTTGTATTTTCTTATAGACAAAACTGCGATTCTTTTCCATTTCTCATTGCCATCCATTCAACTTGCCACACGAAGAATTAAATAACGAAGTTATTCGTAGGTATTAAAACATAAATTAAAAAATTTGATCACTTTAATGCTTGGTACTTTAAGTTAACTATCTATCATTACATTTTACTTTCGTTTGCTATAAAGATTGTCTAAAACACAGTAATATTGTATTATACTGTATTTCAATTAGGAGCACAAGATTAAAATTTTTCGATCCCGATGTAATAGTGCATTATGGAGCAAGTTTGATTTGTTGTAAAGTGTATTAGAATTTAAAGCCCAGACAAGATAATAAAAATAATCTAAACTACATTTACAAAAAAATTTTTACTTTAAAAATAACTAAAAAGATATTTTCTAGACACTTAGACTTGCGGTCATTCATTCAACAAAGCCTGCTTCAACATATTTTAGTTTTTATATTGCCTTTCTGTCCACACAATATATTGAATACGAACTGACCAAAATAGAATTCAAATTTCAATTAAGGTTCATTTCTATAGATGAGAGACTGAGTTCACTGATCACTGGGATTTGACTGACCGTGGTTTACATTAATCTTATGGGTAATAATAATAGTAACGAGAAAATAGCAAAATAATAAAATTTGTAAGCAAACTTAATCTATTAACATGAGATTTTAAAAGGCACCATATGTAGACCATCTATCCCAACACAACATATTGTTGTCGCTTTTTCTGTACACTTTTATTCAAGGAGTTACATTAAAAAATAATAAACTTGAGAGTCGATGTAAAATTCGGTGACAAGATTTGATTTCAGTGCGCTTTTTCCGATCCAATTCTAATAACTAAACTATAAACTTCAAATATATTATATTTTACCTAGCTGTCACTCATGGTCTTAGAAACATTTCTCTTCTGTCGGTATATGTATAAGCCTGTATGTATGTTTTATGCTCGATATCTTAAGAACGAATTTGGTTTTGGAGTTTACATTTTGCATGTAACTCAGTAGGATTAGAGTATAGTTTTTATACAGTATATCTGTACGTTGTACATATCTAAAATGATAAAGGCTGTAGACTTTCGCACGCCCCTGTGTAATCCCCGTATTCCTACCTTGCTTTTAGAAATCTAGATATACAAATTACCCTTACAACACGACTTCCTATAAGAACGTATTTTATGTCTAGTATTTGAATAACAATATGCATAAACGAATGACGTAACTACAGATACTTATATAATATAGAGATACATGTTAAAAAAATAAGGTTTGTCGATAGTTTTCCAGTTAACCATAAAGTAATTGATTATAATATACATCAGCGGGTACTGAAAACATACAAAATCGGTGAAACATTTGGTTTGTATTCGCACCACTAGCGCCAGCCGTATAAGTACAAACAGATTAACAAAACAACATGAGCGGTTGGATGGTGAAGCTATGTGGCGGGCTTACTGATTTTGTTGGGCAGCAAAAATAACATACTACAATTTCAATTGTGTCTTTGAATGCAATATAAATTTAAACCAAAGCGTACATTATTTATTATTATGATAAATCCACTAACAATAGTTGGACACATGTCTCTTTTCTTGGCCTCAGTCTTTTGACGAAACTATAAAATAATAGCAATACATTTATAATGAATATTACTTACTATTTTAGTTCTCGCTTATCACTATTAACTGCTTAGGTTTGCCGATGGCTGAGTTTCCCAACGTATGATGTTGTACTTTTTATTTAGAACCTGATTTACTTGTTACGTAACTTTTAGTAAAGTTTCAATATTATTTATACCTTTACTTAAAACAAACTTGAACTTTGTATGGGGACAGGTATGAAATTTTTTACGAGTTTAGTCTACTAATTATCATTGCAATATTTTATTCAAAAGGTTGACAAATTGTCTTTACTATGCCATGAACACTACCTGTTTATTTAGTTGAATGGTAGTGATGCTTGGAGAGCTTATCCCATTTAACCAAATGTGAACTAAAGAATAACTTTCTGATTAAATTTGATATAATAATTTTGAAGGGAATGTATTTCCCAAAATGCAATTTTATTAAGCCATTCATGATCATCAGAAAACAAAGGGTTTGTTCCGAACTATCTGGGATAATATTTGGATTGTTATAAATTTGCAATAAAGTAAAGACAAAAACCTGTTACAGCAGATTTTTTAAACATTTCTTAACACCATGTGAATTAAAAGGAAGGTAACTGAAAACAATTTTTGTTAATGATCCTTGTGAAGAACACTTAAAAATTAAGTACCACTCGCCCAAATATTTCCCAAAATATTCCTTAGATTTTGTTTATGGGTTTCCAAATAATGTTATCAAACTCAAATTATGGGAACGGGGGTTCATACGGAGGTTATATCTTGACTTGTTAAACCGTTACAATCAGTGGGCCAGGAGATCTGGTGCCCCTGTGTAAATATATATATACCATAGGTCACGGAATGATTTGAATCTAAGGAATTATTTAATATTTTTTAATTGAATCCTTATATTCTGATCTCCAAATTTAGCTAAATTAAAAATTATAATATGTTATGGTATATTACTTTTAAAATCAACTACTAATCAAAACTTGTTTGAATATTAAAATTTTTATTTATATTAAAAAAAATTGCTATCAGGTACTCTTTTCTTTCGTTTGTTTATTTTATTTAGTGTAAGTACACTGAGTACATGGATAAAAATATTTTATAATTGTGAACTATCCTTTATCACAGAAAAATAATTACTTGTAACGAATATGTTTTTAGGAACATGTGTAAACATACACTCTATATTGCTAAAGTAACATACTATATGAGTAATTTTTTAGAGAGGTAGGGATTTAACTGCTTATCCATCAAAGGGTTGATGTCCCCGAGCTATCGTATTGGTAGGTACTAAAGTATTTCTGATACAAAGGATTTTCTGTGAATAAAGCTGGAGGAAGCCATAGAAACAACATTCTGAGGCTAACTGCGGTCAAACTAAAAGCCGCTCAAAGCTTTCACTATGCTGAGTTTGGATCAATATTTACATTTAAAAACATGTAAAAGTTCGATTGAGTTGTTCAACCGTACTTTAACCTGCCAAAGCTCAGCACAAAATCTCATTTGCACCGCGTTTGCTCAAGCGAAGCTAATTGCTATCTTTAGTTCAAACTTAACAAATGTCATGACTTTTCTAAAGAGATGCTATAAATTACAAATATTAACTAAATTAGATGTTGAGTTAAATCGGATTTTTTAATTTACTTTATTATAGCCGTGTCACCAGCTTCACAAAGTTTTATGCAATATTTTTAATTACTTTGAACATGCGTGACATACTAATTGATTTTTTTATGACTGAGTAACTGAAAAACTAATAACACAGGCATTTCTTTTTGTTGAAACCATAAGCAATTAATGCTACATGTCTTACATTGTGCGGTTGGTTTCATCACAATATTTTATATCTAGCAATTTCTATGATTATTGATGATTATAAGTTTTAAATATTCTCCTAGGCACTCGCCAGTTTATTATAAATATGTATTTTTTATAAAATATAAAATGTTAATTTGGTCAATGCATTTTTATCTAGTAATATTAAGATGAATATTGGTGATAACAGGATGTAAATTACATTTGTAGAATCGTCTATTTATTGTCCCGAGCGAAAGGAATCGCAAGTATATATTATGTCCGAGATCATAATATTAGTTTAACTAAGTTAAATTTCATTATTGTACTATATATAACCGTATTTTTGATATATCACCTTAGTCTTATTTGCTAGACATCTGATCATATAAAAAAATGTTGGTGCATGTCTTAACGGCTTTCGATTTCTTGGTAAACGTACGCATGTAGAAAAATACTAAAGTATCTCGAGGATTTTCGTTAAAAAATAAACATTTTGTTTTGTTACAATAAGCAGAGTCATATTTATTTGTTAATAATCATACAAACTAGGGTAAAATACTTTCTTCTGTATTAAAATACAAAATTCTGTCCCCTGTGGATCATACATAAAATAGACGACACACGAAGATATTTAACAAAATTTATAAAATAATTAATATAAAAAATCTAAGTGAATCTTGAACTTTGACCTCTATAACCGAAATGTAACTAAGGTTACTTTATTGGTCACAAAATGTATCCACTCTCTATTTGATGTGACAGTGGAGACCATAGGGCCTACATAGTAAAAATATTCGTTATTCCCTAAGAGGATATTTATTGACCTTAGTAAAAAACAAATTAATTTGACCAATCAGTATATATATATATATATATATATATATATAGTAAAATATATATATATATATATATTTGTATGTGTGTGTGTGTGTTTTGTTTTTATACATATGTAATCTGTCTTTTTAGGAATTTCCCCACAAATTCTATCAAACCCATGTCAGGGATAATGGAGTTTACGAATGTTTTTTTATTTATTCTAAACACTAATAAATACAATTTAATTTTTTTTAGATATGTTCTGTACATAGAAATTTCATAAATATCTTAAGGTTTTTAAGAAATGTGACATTGTCATATTTTGATCCATATTACAATGAACTGGCAAACTATGTAGCATATTTATTTGAAGTTTATAAGAAAAAAAGTCTATTAAGATAGATTATTTAGTATAACATATTTTATTTTGTGTACAATAATACTATAATATTGCGCAAAAATGTCTGGTACACAAAATAGTTATTTCATGGTAATAAATATTAAAAAGTCATAACAGTTATTTCATATTTAATTATTGCACATTGTAGTACTTCTCATTCATCATCTACATAAACATACGCGTTAGTACAGAACCTCAATTTATCAAAGACAATAGTCCTAGCCACCTGATCTAGATTTACGCCTGTGGAGGAGGCAGGTTGACCTTACTTACGATACTGTCCTAGGATTTGCATGTAAAGTGACAGCCTAATTCCTACAATACTTCACACAATAAGGGCTGATTTATTTTAATTATTAAAGCCCACACAACTATTTTATCCTACACTTGAACTGTTATGATTATAACATCAGGTAATATCCAACTGAACATATTTCAAGCTAACCTATCACTTATTTTTGTTTCGTCTGTAACACTTAGAGATAAAATGATAATACCTTTGTAATACTAAAGTTATTGTTTATCAAATATCCTACTCAAGAAACAAAATTGTTAATTTTACTCAACTTTTAGATATACCTAAGTATCCACAGTATGTGTGAACTGTCCTTTTTCAATTATACTGTAGTAAGTGAATACTACTTTCTAAATAGAATGAAATAAAAATAATAGTATTTACCGTTAAAATATTATTTTAGCTGGTACAAATCAATCGAATATTTAATTTTCACAACTTAGAAAATCATATATGTAGCTTATAAAGAAAATATTTATTTAATTTAAATACTTGTTGTATGTTTGTATGTGTATACACAAAATTTCATAAAATCTGATTACGAATTATGTTGAACACTGTTTTCAGTATATGGATTCTATTCTCTGTGACTAATCAGAGAATAGAGCCAGTAAAAAATTGTTTTTGAAATAGAATAATATTTGTATAATTTAATTTTAAAGTTTCATTTATAATATACACATATACACACATTCATGTATTCAATTTTGTTTGAATTGATATTTTATAATTTAATACAAATCAATCTCTTATTTGAAAATTAAGTAGGCTATTTAGTAATCAGGTGTAAACTCATACATCAGACAATAATCATGTTTTATTTTCAATTTACTGCGAGATTACTATCCATTCGCTAAAAACTATTTTTATCATTGAGATAGTAAATTTATCAATATCGATTATGAACTGTTTACAAATTTTTCTTTGCCATAATACCGAAATAAATATAAATATCAATTATATTGTTTAACAACTCCACAAAAACTATACTATTACAATTTTATAGGTATTAGTCTGTATCTCGAGAGAACGAATGAACTCTGTACATACAATTTGGAATTATTAATTTAATAAGTAATTTTCACTTCCACATAGTTTATAAATACAGCATTATCACAAATGAGTGCTCTCCGTCGTGTAGCTATTAATACTATTCAATTTGTGAGCTTAGTGTTTAAAAATTGGCCTTAACATTTTCTGTTCAGTTTCTGATACAGATAAAAATCTTTGTTTCGTTTTAGTCACGTTTCATTAGTAGTACAGTACAAAGCATTAATAGGTAAACTTAAAATTCTTTAGAATATTAAGTAAGATTGTGACAATCTGCAACAAATTATTAATTCGATTTCAGTAATCTATTAAAATTAAAGAGATTTTTGGTAATATTATACAGAGTAAGCAGAATACGTGTACATTATGTATAGCTGTCTTACTAACTTAAACACTTTTTCACATTCGACCTAACAGAATCCAATGATACTATTTTCCACTTAGTTAAATACCCCAATAGGGCTCAATATACAGTATGCTTTTGGGGCCATCTGCAATGTGAAATTATTTTATGTGATATATTAATTTGAAGGTCTATTCACACTAATCATTTTGGTGCAAACTACGTTCAACCGTATTTAAAAAGTGTAACAAAATGTTTTAAATATTTTGTTTTTATAACATGGCAAATACTTATTGAAAATATTTTCCAGGTTCCGGTTGAAACATTATTTTCTAGGTTCTTGTACTTTTACTTATAACTGCAAACTCCTGAGCGCTTATGAAGAAGAAGAAAACATCTATAGAATTTTAATTTTAACTGATTCTTCATGCAATACTAATTTTAAAAATAAAAATTTTTACCTGCATATAGGAAAGGCATAGGATTCAGCAATTCAGCCATAACTATAAAAAAGTTGTAGTTACCATAATATAGGAACCTATTAATATCAAAGTTATCACTGTAAATAATATTGTATACCAGAAATTCATTATTAGAAAAATAACTTATCGAGTTTTAGATCAACATATTATAAACGAGATAAAACAATACGGCAAACTTCAAACCAAACCTTACTGTCAGTTGCCAATCATTGTAGGTACACCGGGTTAAACCAAAGAGCTCGTTTGTTCAGGTATCGTGTACAAGGGACACAATACAGCAATCTTCAGACAAACCTTTACTGTAGTATCTCTATTATCATTTACCAATAATTGCAGGTTCACTAGGTCAACTAAATAGCTGGTTTTTTAATGTATTGTGTTTAAAAGACACATTACCGGAAACTTCAGACAAATCCTTACTGTAGGTATCTCTACAGTCAGTTACCAATAATTGTAGGTTCACTAGGTCAACTAACGATTTGGTTTGTTCAGGTATTGTGTTTAAAAGACACATTACCGGAAACTTCAGACAAATCCTTCCTGTAGGTATCTCTACAGTCAGTTACCAATAATTGTAGGTTCACTAGGTCAACTAACGATCTGGTTTGTTCAGGTATTGTGTTTAAGAGACACATTACCGGAAACTTCAGACAAACCTTTACTGTAGTTATCTCTACTGTCAGTTACCTATAATTGTAGGTTCACTAGGTCAAGTAACTAGCTGGTTTGTTCAGGTATTGTGTTTAAAAGACACATTACCGGAAACTTCAGACAAATCCTTACTCTAGGTATCTCTACAGTCAGTTTACCAATAATTGTAGGTTCACTAGGTCAACTAACGATCTGGTTTTGTTCAGGTATTGTGTTTAAAAGACACATTAGCGGAAACTTCAGGCAAATCCTTACTGTAGGTATCTCTACAGTCAGTTACCAATAATTGTAGGTTCACTAGGTCAAGTAACTAGCTGGTTTGTTCAGGTATTGTGTACAAGGGACACAATACAGCAATCTTCAGGCAAACCTTTACTGTAGTTATCTCTACTGTCATTTACCAATAATTGCAGGTTCACTAGGTCAACCAACGAGCTGGTTTTGTTCAGGTATTGTGTACAAGGGACACAATACAGCAATCTTCAGACAAACCTTTACTGTAGTTATCTCTACTGTCATTTACCAATAATTGCAGGTTCACTAGGTCAAGTAACTAGCTGGTTTGTTCAGGTATTGTGTACAAGGGACACAATACAGCAATCTTCAGACAAACCTTTACTGTAGTTATATCTACTGTCATTTACCAATAATTTGCAGGTTCACTAGGTCAACTAACGAGCTGGTTTTTTCATGTATTGTGTAATTATAATATTAAATGTGTGTAAGCATTTGTGGACAAATCGGGTCGGGTCTGCAATGTTAACAAGTTGTCTAATTTGGTATGCAGATGTCAACTAAAATTCTTAAACCTATGTATTTCAAACACAACGTAAATTGAAAATCTCATTACACGGATAGTTTATAGTAAAGCTTAAAGTTATAGTATAGTTTAAAGTTTACATTATAATTTCGTTTTACAATCACTCATGTCATTTAGGATTATTTAGTTTTTACAACCAGTTAGCCACAGTTTTTCACGAATTTCGTAAAATTTTACGTGTTGTATTTTCGACGCCTTTGTTGAGATAACCTTGTAGCCAATAAAAATATGGTGTGTATTTATTGCCTTAAAAATTTACTCCGACCTTATTATTTCTTGTACCATAGTAGATTTTACTTTGTTTCCCCGACTAAGAAAGTATACACATATATTATAAGCCTACTTGTGAAAAAAGACATCCAAGACGGGTTTTTAACAAGATTTAAGTTTATAATAAAAGATAGATAGTAACTGCGTCTTTGATATCTCCTTTATAGTACTGAACGAACATTGGAATTTTCTTTTTCGGTGCGCAACAGCAGTTGCAGAAAAGTTGGAAATAAAATTGTTGGTACTATCAAGCTTATTCTAAACGTAACAAATTGGAAATAGTAGTTAAATTAATTACACATATTATTGTGCATACATAAATCAATGTTTACACAGAGCAGTTGATTACATTTAAAAGGCTCTTTCCTTTAATATTAGTTTTTTTGTTGGAAGAAGCGTTACCGTAGAAGCAATCATTATGTTTGACTGCGAGCGGAAAAACTACTCCCTGTACAAAACTCTACCGGACAGTATTTTACTTACGGTCTTTTTATGTACATATGAACACAAAACAGGTCCAGTGTTATTACATTATTCAAAATTCAAGGCAATCTTAAAACTTAACATTGTCCTTCCATGTGTCTTTCCCTTTGTCAACTCTAGGTAAACAATCTATAGTGACATTAAAATTGGTACATAGATTTTCTTTGATTTCAAGAAGAATCTATTAATAAAGGGGTAAAAGTACAAAGAGCTGTCCGTTTTTGGGTTAACCCTTACGTTACTTTTTGTCGTGTCATTCGATACTCCTGTGTATTAGTTTATTATTTTATTACAGTATGACATTTTTGCAAGTACGTTTGTTCTGTTGTATCCTGTTTTAATTTGCATCTGTTGTCTACTATGGGATTTTTTTCCCATTTTTATTATAAAAAGGTAAAAGTTCAATACATTATCAGTCCTGAGAAATCCCGTTACTATTGAGTATACCTACCATATAACTGTTTACTAACTCAAGTAAAGATTACAGAATTTACATTCCAAATAATTTATCCACCATATAATTTATACAGAACAAACACGCTAGTATTTATAGTTAAACGTGTTTTAATTCTAAAATTACAGTAGTAAGTTTAATTGCAGGTTACATTTCTAGTTTGTATTAACAACCCTAATTTTGCAAAATTAAATTTGTAATGTTCAGTATGAAAAGTAACGATGCTCAGTGTAACTTTTATAATTAAACTCCTAGCTTATAACGGGTTATTGCTAGCCAAGCTGTTATTCCTTGATATAAGGCAAACATATCATATTGGACTCCATAAGATAGCTACATTAAAGCCTATATGTTAATATGTTAATGAATTTTGAATCTTTATAAAGAGGAAAGGAAATTCTATTTAAAATATAAATTCGTATTATTTACACACAACAATGCTTGTTAACCATAAAAGACTTTGTTTTTGCATTGTTCGCATTATCATAGCAAGTACAAAATGTAAAAGAATCTAATTTGTCCTGTTTTTCGTTTTTAATATTTTAATTATTTTTAACACTCTTAAATTTTGTAAAATTGAAATTATAAATAACAAAATTAAAAAAGTAATAGACTGTATTAGTGACGATATCCGTAATTTTAATAATTCCATCAAGGCAGAAATGTGTTGCGTACTTACTTTTATCGATAGACACTTACAGGGATAAAATCAATAAACGGGTATTCTGGAGAGCAGACTAGAGGTGACTTCAAACGAATGACCGCCGCCGGACAGTTCGTATGCTACAACAGGGAATATTGCTAGGAGGGTACATCACTACAGGCCTATCCTATCCGTTGGCTGGATTAAAACTCCAGGGGTATATTTCAACAAGCCTGGTTACATCGAGCAGTGCGACTAAAGAAAGAACCAGGTTGCACAGCGTACTGGCTAGGTTTATAATGTACGGTAAACTATGTCTTATGTTTCCATAAAGATAAAGCATACACCATTAGTCAATATTTCTCTAGGTAAAGTTATATTATACCAATTAGCCTCCGTTTTCGTACATAGTATATAGAAAACTCACCCAATACAGTAACCTGCGCTAAAATGCGGTGAAATATTCACAAAGCATATTCACAATAACTAAAATTTAAAATTGTATTAAAAAGTATGCTGTATTATTAAACCTCTTACTTTGATCGAGTATTCAAAACAGGTAATAAAACGTTTTTTTTAATATTCTAATATATTACGTAATAACAAAAATCACATTTTAGGCCTTACAGTCACACGTAAATTGTTATTTTGACGTATTAAAGGACATATTTGTTACATAAACCAATTTTAAATAGACAAATATTTGTTATTGATTGTAGTACCGTACGTAGATTGAACTATACAATTTATGCTTTGCAGTTTTAAATATGATCTCTTATTAGTAAGTATTACATTTATTTTAATGTTTTATATATATATGAAATATTTAAAAGAGAGAGAGAGAGAGAGAGAGAGAGAGAGAGAGAGAGAGAGAGAGAGAGAGAGAGAGAGAGAGAGAGAGAGAGAGAGAGAGAGAGAGAAGAGAGAGAGAGAGAGCGCGCTCTTAGATGCTATGAATAATTTTATACAATATATATTTGCTTGGAACACCAAAAAAGTTTGACGATTCTTTAGCTTACAAATATGAACTCAGGCAATAACTGTTTAAAGTAACTACATAACCAGGTTACGTTCCATCGTTAAATTTCTATTCCAAGGTAAAAACCATTATAAATTATTAATGATACTTGGTTTTAATGAAACTCTGGTCACTCAGAAATTTTTATTTCTATTCCTAAAAAGAATCATTGTAGATTTACGAGATTATTATGCTCTTTCTTTAAACTAAATGTCTTAAATATCTTGCAAGTCTACAAAAACTCATCTTGTTTGAAGACCAGGACTCTAGGGAGTGAGGAAGAAAATTGTTGTTACCAAACACCATCAGCGAAACTACGCAGTTGATGTGATGAAGGACTGCAACAGAAATCCAGGGTCTCATGATAAGGCACTCAACCTCCGTTATTACTTTATTCAGTATTATATATTTTATATATAATACTATCATATATATAACAATATCACTGAAGCTAAGGCCTATTGTTGCTGGTGTGATAAAGGATTGTATCACAATTTCAGAGCCTAGCGATAAAGTACACAACCTTCGTGATTACCTTATTTCATCTTAAGTATTTCAGCATTGGTATATTATACTGTATAACCCTTGAAAGTAAATTTTACTTTTTCGGTACAAATAATAATTTTAGAACATGAATTATTCTTAATGTTTCTAGGAAAATTGGGTTCCGTAGATAGAAAGATGACGTATTTTGGTTTTATACATGATACAATATGTTTACCTAATTAAAGTGGATTAAAATAAAATTTGTTGTATTTAATATATTTTCTACTACCTTAAAAAATTAACCTTTTATAAAACTCCCAACAAGACACAGATAGGTTTCTGTTGAAATGTTATCTGACTGATTTATTGAAATATGTGTGTACTGAACCACCTAGTGTGTACTAACCACCTGTGTACTAAACAATGAAGAAACCCTCTGCATACAGACGTCTACTTTGGTCCATTACAATTTACTTAAGATATTTCGAATGCCATATTTTAATTTGCATTGTTCCTTAAGCCACTGTAAAAATGCCAACATCACAATATCAAGAAAGACAACAAGTAGCGAGCACCTTATGTACTGTATAAACCGCAAAAAATCCACCGCTTTGTCTATTTAATGTTGATATCTTAAAAGTGTATTAATACAGCTTTTAATGCTTTAAAGGGTTTTGACGTGACAACGTCTTAAATTAGGTTGCGGCTCGGAGTCACTCATGAAAAAGTGTAACGCCCGGTAACGTTACGATGCCCGTCCAGTGGGTCCGCCGCACGGGATCCGCACAGGATAAAGCAGATAACTGTGGGTCCGCCGCACGGGATAAAGCAGATAACTATGTTTATTCGTGAAAATGTGGAGTGCTTAGATTCGTAATTTACAACAACTACAACAATAAAGGTAAATAATTGTACACTGATATTTCATTATCGTAAAACTATGATTGATTGATTAATTGTTAGATTGACACAAAAGTTGAGAAACTGAGTTTATAGGTTATGTCATACTATTGACAAATGTTGATAGTGTTAAGTAAATTATTAGTTTAAATCACTCTGCAATCAATCGTAATTCAGTCGATTGAGAAGAAACAGCGCGTATTGCTAGTCAAACATTTAAAATAACAAATTATAACCTCTAACCTGTCATAACAGTGCGACCAAACAAACGAACTAAACCGACCAATCACCACGCGCGGAGTTAGAATTTAACTGTGTTTTAGCAAGAATTTCAAATTCCAATTTTAGTAAATGTTTTATTCAACTTTACCATTTACAATAACAAATTTTAATTAATTTCAAATTATGTACAATGTTTTAGTAAACAAAATATATTTCTATAGTTAAAATTTGTGCAATTCTTATTTTCATTCAATTCCTTGTTCCTATTGTGCAATTTAATAATATTCATATCAATAAATATTCTACCGAGAAAGAGACGTTGTCACGTAAAATCTTCGCCCGTAAAACCGACTTTACAGGCAACCATAATTTTTTTTAATTTGTCACTGGCGCAATGGGTGTGTGGGTGTCACAAAGATACTAACTTTGTCTATGCCACATGCATTACCCTACTGACAAAGCACTGTACAGTCAATGTTTGTTTTTATTGAGTTAAAAGTATATATTTAATTATACCTTTTCAGTTTTCATACGGGAATGAATACTTAATGGCCACAGTTAATACAGTTAAGTTCGAAATAAAAGATATTGTTACTTTCAAGACTATAATGTAAATTTAAGTTTCACAATTTGAGCAAATATTTTTTAAACTACCTCTTAATAAGAACCTTTTTCGGAGTTAAAAGAATGGTTAATAAATTAATCTGAATAATTGGTCCAGCCGTTTTCAAGCATTGCGCTTAGTAACACAGTCAGTGTTTTTATATTTATTTCTAACATAGACTTTTGTACATTAATTATATTCAGACACAAAGATAACTTGATCCTGTGGTTTTTATCTTGTGCTCTTATTATTTCAACCGGGATGGTCTACCGACTTGTGTTGTGGAATCATTTCATGTTTGATGTGTTCTCTTTGTGTTGTAATTTGACTTATTTCAATATTTTTAGTAAAGGTAAAACCAGTTGACCTCATGTACTATGTATATATATATATATATATATATATTTATTTATTTATTTATTTATTCATACTATAAGGTTTAAACTAGTATTTAGCGTACAAAACATCAACGTGTATTTTGCCTTACATTTTATTAAGATACTTGGAACTTTATTTATCAATATTTGAGCACGTATTCCTCTTGAAAAATGTTTGAATGTAAATTGAAACCAATTTTGTATAAAAGGTAATGTAATCCAATTAATAGCAAGAAACAAGAATTAATTGGATTTGCTTTGAAACCTGAAGCGGTACGACAAGACGACACGCCATTCAGTATCGGTGATCGGACTCGTGGCGGAGATTGCTTTTCTCAAAATGTAATATCGAGTAATATTCCTCTTTGTAGCATTAGATAGATAACCTGTAGATTACCTCTTGTCACATATCATATCTCCCAATGTTAAAATCATACAGAAGCTTGAGATATACAGATGAAGAAATCAATATTTTGACAAATTTACAAATACAACAAACTATGTGAATCCTATAGTATGTGTGAATATATATATATATATATATATATATATATATATATATATATATATATATATATAACTAGATATTAAATGCAATGCTAAAGTACGGGTTTTTTCTGCCTGAATTGACACAGTCTAATACTGTCTAATACACAGTGCATTTTGTAGATTAGACACTAGGAATAACTGATTAAATATTACACAATTATAGTTTTTATTTAAAGCAGTTCGATTATCTACATTTTTATGACTAAAACTACTTCAACTAGTATTCAGTCAACAAAGTGTTTTATATAATAAATTATTTTGGCAAAATAAGTGGTAACGTTGTTTTGGGGTAGTTCTAATTAAAGTGTTAATGATTTTATTTATTTTTTTATTTATTGCGGCACACAAAATTTACTTAAACAACTTCAAATTTTTATTATCAAATAATAAAGTAGAAACAATGCTTAATAAGGAATATGATTTTATTAGTTTTTAATTTAATTAATACAAACTATTGGAAAAAATACAATACCCAAAAAATACAGTGTACACTAAGTAAATGGTGACATATTATTTAAATAGATCTTTTATTTATATTCGTAGCAGAATATTTATTTTATATTTATCACTCAATTCAAATCAGATACACCTGTGGATTTGAAATGTCCAGTTGAAAAAGCGCGATTAACTGTTTTTATGAAATATAATCTTTCAAAGTGAAATGTACTAATAATAATTTCTGGAATCTCTCTGTGCTCTTTATTTCTAAGTCGTTTCTGTTGTAAAGAAATAATTAAAATAGTTCTCAGAGCACAGATGTTATCTTTTGACTTTCCACCGTTTTAATAAGTGCTGTTATTTTTTTTATAATATACTTACAGTACATTAAGCTATATAATGTGTGAAATGTGACTCCTTCAACCTATACATTATCTGCTTTAGATCAAGTTTCAAAGTTCAAGTATGTTGTCAAAGTATCATTGCGTACTTCTGCCACATTATTTACAAAACAAGGCAAAAAACCATACATAAGTCTCAGTATTCTAGAACTCAGCGTAAAAGTTGAGCATGATTCTGTTCTTGTAGAGAACGAGTATCGTTAATTTGCTGCGTTTATCAGGAAGGCGGGGAGCGTATGTAAGTGACATTTGAGTAATCTCTGTAAAACCGCAACCCCATACTCACCATTTATCTCCCAGTCCCCTTTGCTTTTTCATTTTAATTTGACCACACAAAACTTTTACACATAAATGATATTTTAATACGTTTTTTATTTCCTCCAAAATTCCATTAGTAGATTTTAGTTATTAAGCAATGTTATGTATTATTGTAAGGTTAGTTATAATAATATAAGCAAAATTAATTTTGATCATTCGTATACTAAAAATGTATATTCAATAATCGTCAAATATGCCACAATGCCTATATATAACTGTATAATATTATTTATAAGTAACATTAATATATAAGTTATATAAAATGTAATATGATAAAAAAACAATACATATAAATATAAATGCCCTTAAAAATTAATTTTAATGGCATTTATATTTATATATATATTGTTTTTATCATATATATATATATATATATATATATATATATATATATATATATATATATATATATATATACAGGGTGATTCATGAAGTTCTCCCCCCACTTCTACAGCACATTGTACTAGTAATATAATAAAAAAATGATATATAAACATAGGTCCGAAAACGCTTCGTTAGCGAGTTACAGCTAGCGAAAGATTTCGCCTGAATTCCTGAGTAAAGAGTAAAATAAAGCCATACTGAACTTTTGGAAAGGTTAATTAAGTAAGAAATATCGTGGATTCTTATGTATTTTTACCTGATAAAGCTAATAAAATAGGTTTCAGAACTGTACCTGTAGTAGTTTTTGAGGGATTCGGGGTTAAATGCAAAAAATTGGGGCACGAAACAATGTTTTTTTAAGTTTGATGTACAATAACTTTGTTAAATTGGTAATAATACATAAAACCAACAAACATTAATAGTAAAGAATTTAATTCTGAGAAAATTGATATAATCAAAGTCTAAAATAAAACAGAAATAAGTACCCAAAAATCGATTTTATTCAGTATAATACATTACTAGCTGTAAAGAAATACCGTACGGTATTTAGTTAAAAAATAAAACAAAAAAACAAAATGTTTGTTCCTTATTGATGAGATAAATTTAGAAACAAGATTAACTGTTAAATAAAATTTGTTTGTAAATAAAAATATCATGTTTTATTACGTTGAATTTTTTTTAATATAAATTTACATCAAATGTTTGAAAATAAATGAAGCAAACATTTTCCCATTATTGTTTACTAATCATCGAAATGCAGTTTTTTGTTTTATTAATTTCTAAGTTGGTAACGCACGAATAACAGCTGATCAACAATGGTATTCTGTACTGTTACGTTAGAACTGTTTATTAGTGGTGTTTTGCAAGCTACAGCAGGAGATCGGGTTCTGTGAATCGTGTTATTAAATGCTATTTTTCTGTGAGTTATAGTTCGATTGTTTATTCAGCGAAAAATGCCTTACTTATTTACATCAGAGGAATACGCTGATATGGTTTTTATTTTGGGGTTACTGTAATGGTAATGCTAGAGCTGCTGTAGAAGAATATGAACTACGTTACCCTAATAGGAGGATTCCAGATACCAAAACAATTTCAGGAACTTTTCGTACTCTTCGGGAAACAGGATCACTACCAAGTACTAGAACCAATTATGAACGAGCTGTCCAACTTGATGATGATATTGTTATTAATGCTGTTCATCGCAGTCCAGGTGTAAGTACACGACGTATTTCTAGGCGGATAGGAGTTTCGCAGTCAACGGTGTGGAGGTCACTTAATCGAAACAAATTTTATCCGTTTCATAAACAAAAGGTTCAACATCTACAGCTAGGGGATGGTCCGCTTCGCTTGGAGTTTTGCAACTTTTTGAATATTAATAATCAACTCTACAAGCGTATTTTGTTTCCGGATGAGGCACAATTCACTCGGGATGGTGTCAATAACTTGCACAATGAACACTCATGGGCAGAAGAAAATCCACATAAGGTAGTGGAACAGAACTTTCAACACCGATTTAGCGTCAATGTCTGGTGTGGCCTTTTGCACAATCGGCTGATTGGACCTTTCATATTACCTGGACGCCTAAATGCTGAGTTCTATTTGCATTTCCTTCAAGAAGAGTTGCCGCAGCTGTTAGAGAATGTTCCTTTACATCTCAGACAAATTTGTACTTCCAGCATGACGGAGCACCTCCCCACTTTTCACGTGCCGTTTCTGCTTACTTAAATCATCAATTTCCTGAACACTGGATTGGTCGTGGAGGGCCTCACCCTTGGCCACCAAGATCACTAGATCTATCTCCATTGGATTATTGCATCTGGGGATGGATGAAAGACATTGTATACAAGACAAAAGTGAATTCTCGTGATGAATTAATTGCCCGTATTATGGATTCGTCTGTGCAGATACAGGGAAGTCCTGAAAAATTAAGAAACGCAAAAAAAGCAATACACAAACGTGCTGCAAAATGTATTGATAATGATGGCCTCATTTTCGAATATCTATTATAAAAAGGTGCGTACGGTTGGCCCAACCTGATTAATTTTGCTTAAAACTAGTAATGTATTATACTGAATAAAATCGATTTTTGTTACTTATATTTCTGTTTTTGTTTTAGACTTTGATTATATCAATTTTCTCAGAATTAAATTCTCTACAATTAATGTTTGTTGATTTTATGTATTTATTACCAATTTAACAAAGTGATTGTACATCAAACTTAAAAAAACATTGTTTCGTGCCCCAATTTTTTGCATTTAACCCTGAATCCCTCAAAAACTACTACAGGTACAGTTCTGAAACCTATTTTATTAGCTTTATCAGGTAAAAATACATAAGAATCCACGATATTTCTTACTTAATTAACCTTTCCAAAAGTTCAGTATGGCTTTGTTTTACTCTTTACCCAGGAATTCAGGCGAAATCTTTCGCTAGCTGTAACTCGCTAACGAAGCGTTTTCGGACCTATGTTTATATAACATTTTTTCATTATTTTTACTAGTAAAATGTGCTGTAGAAGTGTGGGGAGAACTTCATGAATCACCCTGTATATATATATATATATATATATTATATATATATGAATGCCATCAGTGTTCCGGTTTTTGGAGAATCATATCTAAAAACTATGAGATATACTTTATTTTTAAATAATAACCATTATTTATGCATTTTACTTAATATACTGACATAAATTATCCAAATGAAATTTACATTATAAACGGTATACCAATTAGAAAATATGAGATTGGTCCAAAGATACTTTTTGTTATCATCTATGGCAGAAACATTGCGTATTTATTTCAGACTTACTGACAAGTAGTATTATACAGTCCTATTTAACAACATTATACACGTTAAACAATGTACGCGTTTTAATGAACTGATTGTGTCACAGTTTTTATGGTACCAAATAAAATAAAGTATATATTAGTTTCTAACAAATTGTAAACATACATGGTTCGCTTATATTAGTTCGCTTTATATAAGGCCACACTATACATAATTATGTATTATAAAACCTTACCATTAGATAATTTGTTAAGATAATAATTATTTCAGAAATTCATTAGTTAAAAATTAAACCAGTTTTAGCCTTTACTAAGCATTGAGATATGTTTCATTTCCATTGCACAAAATGTGGTTTCCTTTCCGTGATGAAAATTTTAGACAACATAGCCAATAGGCCACCAGGAGCAGGTATCTACAGCCACTCTGCCATAACGTTAGGCAACACGTCCTTTAGAGTATTCTATCGTATATATCTTCCTTCCTTGGAAACTGATAGTTTTATATGCCCAAAGTTTTACACTTTCTCAAATTTGGATGTATTCTCAGGTTATTGTTGAACATGGACGTTAAATTTACTCCATTTTCATATTTTTAAATTAGAATTTTTACCATTGCAAAACTGTATAGTAAAACGGCTATATTATGAAAATGAAATATCAATAAATTATAAATAAAATGAAACAGATATATTCAGCACAAATACGCTCGTCCATTTTATATACTAATATCTTTTAAATGTAGCTTTTACTCATCTATCACACTAAATAAATTATTTTTGAACCCAACACCTTTAAATATAAACAACGTAAGAGTAGGCTACATCACACCTTGTGTCGCATAACAGGTTCCTTGCATGCAACTAATGTGGTTGCCTGAGGTTTTGCGGGAGGTTGCCTGCAAAATTTCAATCATATAGAAAATAAATGTTTACATCCCCCGGCCGACAAACCATGAACTGTGTCTGCTTCCTTAGTGATATACTTCAATGACACACAGATTAAATTTAATAAATGGATATGCATCAAATTAGAATGCATTGATGGAGATGAAGTTTCACGCTAACTTAAAATGAACAGATAAAACCGTTCTAGAGATATCGGGCCACATAATACATTCACATTTTTTCCACAGTTAAGTTGCATACATACACAAGTTAGGTTTCATAGCAGTTACTTCATAGGTTGACGTGCACTATCGTCGAACTCAGTGTTGCCCACATAGAATTGAAGTTTCATGCAAACTTATAAAGCTTTTGTTTCATTTTTTCAAGGTACCGGACGGAGAGACAGACAGACAGACAAAAAAAAAAAATTAGTTCAGCCTCAAGTGATAGGCTTCGCTAACACTCAGCCAATTATCTCCCATACCAAAAGAACTCTCTGAGGCCATTTTATTTCACCCTCACTACTACATTACCCTTGCAGAGAGGCTGACAGATAGACCAGTGTAATCAAATCAGATCTTATCGTTAAATTCCTTAGTGACTTCTTTAAAACATGTTTACCAAAGTAACTGATAGTATTTTTAAAAACCGTTTATAGGTTCCACTTTGATTAAAACTAAATTAACAAAAATTGATCTTAAGAGAGACATTCGAGAAATATCAGAGGTACTTATAAAAACCAGTTTCCCTCTCAGCCTTCAAAGCCTCATTTTAAAACTTAAACCTAGAATAGATCAGGATTTGAATATCTTAAGAGAATATCACTTATCTCAGTATTGTTTGGAATGCTTTTTAAATATTATATGCTCATGGTGTTGCTGTTTCTTGATAAAGAAACTACATGCGAGGCCTTAGGTAACTGCTATTATACATAAATAAGATAATGGTATCCTCAAATTATTATATAAATTAAAATAACTAATTATTGTGTTTATATAAAAAATAGTTGAAAGAACAAACTGTAAATGGTCTCCCGATTTGTAAGTTATAAATCATAAGCAAATACGCAGTAAAATAATGTATTTTAGCATGTGAGTGCTAGAGAATGTTGAGTTACATTAGTTTGCTGTAGCTGAAGTATAGAGATAGTTTACAATGAGAATTTTCGTTAAGTGTCGCATCCGAGGAACGCAATAACTAGTGTTGGTCTCCGCACAATGCAATAACATTCCACGCATATTGCGTAGTAACTTGTTGATGGCACCATAATGCTATCTATATATCAGAACATACGTTACATTACGTTCTCTCTTACGTTATGTCACAGTCATATTTCGTCGCAGCAACTACAAAACATATCGAAGGTGATAAGACTACTTTATCATAGGCAATTTAATTTAACTTTTCTGTTTCTAGTGAACTGCTGGCCACTATCGTGTTGTATTATAAGTCACGTGTATTATAAGAAGACGCTTAGTTGTGTGTATTACTAAATTTAATAACTGTAAATGCCCTCATATATTTATAAAATAATGTAACCATATAAATCTATTCCTTATTTACTAATAATAAAGATTATTACAAAAAATAAATATTCGTTCTTAATTTATTCTTCCTTTACAGAATTTCATATAGACACCGTATATTTGACTAAATTTCAAAATTTTAAATGGGTTCTATTTATGTGCCAATAATACCCATCCACCAAATCTTTATAAGCAAGAGTGAGTATAATCGTCACTAATAAGAAATACATTTCTTAATGTTAAGATTTATTTTATGCTTTTCTATAACACGGAAATATGTATTTTGCTTATTTAGTTAGAAATTATCGTCAAAAGATACTAAAGGGTTAGAACATTTCGTGATTTTAATTTGTATTGTTGTAAAAACGTTTAGCAAAACCAGGTATACAAGTATATAACGAACCTAACCAATCAAGGTGATGCTGTATTTTAATTTTAGAGATAGTAAATGACCAAAGATAAAGAATAGAATAGATACAAATGCTAGAGGATGTTCAATTACTTCAAATTTATTTAATACGTTTAGCCTAATGATCACAAAAATATGATATATTACTGGAACACCATTGTTATTTTCTCACAGTTGTTCATAATAGCCATCGTTGAGAACATACTTTATTGTCCTATGTATCTATACTATAGGACTTGGTAAAAATAATACCTGCGTCATATAAACAAAACTATCAATACAACTGTTTATAGTGTTTTGTATAAGATACCTATCCAAATGTGCAACCATTGTTGCAAGATTAAAACCCCAAAGGGTACGCACATTTACATAAAAAAAACATAAATAAAATCTTACAAAATATATGATGTAAAATTATCTGAAATAAATAACAACAGAAAAATATTACTTTAGTTTAATACTTATTCTTTTATTAGATAGGGGACAGGATCAAATACTATAAATGATTACATTATATTAAATAATCAACTGCAGTACAAATGGTTTCTACACGGACATATTTAGAAATAAACATGTAAGTATAATGTAAACGTGGAAAACCAGGAAACAATGGAAGTAATTTGAAGTATGTAATGAATATTTTCCAGTTCAATGATTAAACCAGTTTTACTCCTTAAAATGTATCAAACCAAAAGATAAAATTATCCGTGAGCTTACAAATACATTTAACAGATGTTGTTTGGTGCTTAAATGATCACAAATATCTACTGTAAATATATAATCTCGTAACCAAAACTTATGCAAACACGACAAGAACACAGTGGCAAACACCCTTTTACTCTCCGTTCGTTCTCATTGCTGCTTAGGGGGAGCTAAACTATCATGTGGCGCATAATTCAAGTTGCGTTAGTGTGATAAGTGCTGTTATTCTTTCAGTACAAGTTACAGCTGAGGACCTTTTATTACATGAACTAATGAATACAGTGCAAGGTGGTAAAATAAAAAATCGTTATGATCAAATCAAATCAAATCAAATCAATTTTTATTGCCAGGACATAATCACATGTATAGCAATAGTCAAGATATTCTAAAATTAATCTAAAATTTAAAACTTTCACATCGCCTCAAACCACATTCAAACGTACAAATTTTCAGCCAACTCCACATTCATCCAGCCAATATTCCTATTTCCAGCGCCGGTAGTCAGTTTGCTAATTGTGCGGTCACCCAGTCGAATGCCATAAACTCGTCAGCACTGTAAAATGCTTGCGACACTAAAAAGCGTCTTAAACGAGTTTTTTAACACCTTAGGCGTTGGGGCATTTCTTAACTGATCTGGCAACTTGTTGATGAACCGAATACCTGCCTGGGAGGGCAAGTGTTCGTAAACCCCCGTCCTGTGTCTTCCAGTTCGGTAGGCATCTCTGCCTCTTGTCTCATACTCGTGTATGTCACGGCCCCGGGTTAATGCACATTTGGACAAACAAAATGAGCTTGTCTCAAGAATGTAGAGACAAGGCAGAGTCAACAGTTGCAACGTTTTGAAGGCTTCTTTGCACGATTCTCGGAATTTCAATTTTGCGATTATGCGAATCGCTTGCTTCTGAATTTTGAATGCTCGGAAGAAATGGTTGTTTGCGCAGGCTCCCCATAACACCAGACCGTAAGTGATAGATCAAGCCATAATACGCCGTCATCAGTACCTGAGTAGGGCAGTACTTGGCTAAAGATCTCAAGACATAAATGCCTGAGGACAGTCTGGAACAAACGTGGTCAATGTGAGCATTCCAAGTCAATCTTCGATCAAGGAATATTCCCAGAAACTTTGAACATGATATTATTAAGACATAAGAATAAATTATTGTTGTGTGTTAGTCTTGCCAGGTAAATATTAGGGATTGTATGAAAAATATGAATGTTTTTTAAAGTAGAAAAAACTTTATTGTAAACACTTGAAAAACAGTTAATTTGATTATCTATATGAACTAGTAGAATCATATAATTTGTCATAAGACAATAAAGCTGCCTACTAATTAAGGAATATACCAATTTGATACAAGTTATTAAAAATGTGAACAAGATAAATTTAAAATAGAAACTATGGGGCGAAACATTTAACTAACAATATATCGCCCCTTTTACATACTCCACGAGCACAAATAAAACGTTTACTCTTTTAGTAATTCGTAAAATACCATGGTAGCTTCTGGATTCCGTGGTAACACATGATGTTACATTCCGATGTCGTGGCAAACATTTATAAAGTTTTATCAAAAAATCATTATACAGAAAGCTTACAGGAGTAATTGATGAAATTTCTAACTTTAACATCAGGTAGATTAAAAAATACTTAAGTAACAGCGAGGAGAATATTTGGATATTGAAATACAGGTAATAATATTCATTTTAATTATATCCCACTTAGTTATTCTCTTGGTTTATAAATAAGAATGTATGCTTATAAAAGTATCTGTTTGCTAAAAAACAGTTTTCACGAAATTACATTCATAACCTTATGACATAATGTTCTTTAAGTAGTGCAAGTTAATCTCTGGACCCTTAATATAATTGTTAAATGGTTTTATTGATGGTAAGTATTTTATAACAATGGTTTTTGTTATTTAGTTAAAATTGATCAGAAATAAATCAACGTTGCTCATCTCATTGGAATAAATTATAACTTTTTTCTGATGTAATTTACCTTACACTAAAATGCATATTATTATGAGGAATTTTGAGATATTATAGTTATATAACTCGTACTTTTATTAGAATTTTGCTATAATAATGTAAATATAAATATGTTTTTTACAATAAAGTTAGGATTCTATGTGGCAGATCTAGGATGATGAAACTGATTCATTAGTCAATAAAAGTTAATATGAAACGAAGAAGAATAATACCTGAAAGGCAGCAGTGGGGCTTACAGATTGCAAGAGAAGTAAATTCATTGATCTGCTATTGAATCTCACACGATCATATCCAATCAGTCCATTAATCCTTGACTTTACCCACTTTAATAGTATTGTAAACTCTTTTAGTTTGATTCTTATACAAACAGTTTACTCTATAGCATTAACATTAGACATTTGCTAACCCATATTAAAAGTTGCCCCTCTGAAGAGGATTATGAAAACTTTCATTTAGGATTGTAAAGGAAAGATAAAATCGTGTAGAGTGGATGCGGCCGCATTTGTATTCATGTGAGCATTTAGTGGTGCGAAGTGGCACTGGTGGAATACACGAGCAGACGATCTCTCTTCACGTTATTGTACAGTGTTACTTTGTATGGATAATTTTTTTAATGTTATAAATATCTCTATTGCTCTTATTAAAATTTCCATCTTTTACTCAACATAATTTCGTACTGATTAAAAGATTATTAGTGCAGTTCCAATTATTACCTGTTACAAACTGTTATAAAGTGAGAGACAACAATGCAATAAAGAATAATATAGTAAGACAATTTCAAAAGGTACACGTCCTGAACTAGGGAGTAAAATATTTATATAATTCATCAAATATATGACACATTATTTATATAGAAAAACTTCTACACTGCTGCGCTCTAGCTTTATAAATATTAATTGCTATTTATAATTACATAAATCAAATAGGTAATTACTTGTGAATTGAGAGGTGTCTCAGTGTTGGAACTTAATATTTATCATACAGTATTTATAATTTACAATTCAGGAAAGTAATCATAATATTTCTTAAAGACGACGTTACACGTCTGTTGACACTTTCATTTGAAGTTCACCAAAGAAGGAAAAATATTTACTTACATTTATGTTTTCAAAGGTATTAAATATACAGTGCCAGATAAGTGGTATAAATAAGATAGAAAAGACCAAGATAATTTCCACTTTTCATTATACAGGGTGTCCAAAAAGTCCCGGGTCGGTTAATTATTTGTCAAAATATTTTAAATAGAGCTACAAAACCTTACACAAAGTTACTGGACATAAAAATCTATTTTATCACATATTCAGTGATCCGCTACTTCCTCAGGGGGGCGGCTCGCTAGGAGTCAGAAGAAAATCTCAAATGTAAGCATAGGTTGATATGCATATCAAATTAAAGGTCTATATTAGTAGAGTACAGAGCCGCAAACCCGACCTCAAACGGATGATCGAGTCAAAAATGACAGCCGTTCAAAGATGGCTAGAGTTTGCAACTTAGGTTAATGTAACAAAATACACTGATGAGCTTTTTGATTTTAACTTTACTAACCCAAAACTGTTTACAATTTAATGAGTTATTCAAATGACCCTCAAACACCTCAAGAAACACCTCATGTCCATTTTTTAATGTTAGGAAAGTACTTGATAAAATTAATGTCCCATTAAGAATCACCTGCAAAATAACATATCTACTAAATGGAGTTATTAATGGATCAAATGATGTAGTCCTGAACATATTCATTAGTAGCCTATTCCTAATTATAGGAGAAAATACATACAATTAGACAGTAAAAATCAAACAATAATACACCTTTTAAAATAAACATAATCTAAATTTCATTGTAATAAAATTAAGAATACAACCTAAAAATAATTTTTATTTGACGAATGTTAATAAAAGACAATACAACACATTTTTCAAATCGACATAACATTTTTAATTGATGTTTAATACTTACTAAATAGTAATTAGGTGATACAAAAGGAAGCAATTTGGAAATATAACGGTTGACGTAGAAGAAATTGAAAGAATATAATTTTCTAAAAACACGGTCTTATAATTTAAATGATGCCTTTGAAATACTTCGCTGACAAAGCAGATTAAATTCCTGTATTTATGATTCATGCTTCTATAAAGAGCACAA
>NW_025781532.1:0-26950 GCF_021130785.1 Homalodisca vitripennis | reverse complement strand
TAGATCTCTAGATTGTCTAGTTATTGAACATTTAGGAATTTAAGTTATCTGACCAATTGGTTAGGCTGCTATCCGTCCTCCAGAAACAAAATTTTCACCTAACAAAATTATAAAATAAGTTCTTTTAATAAAAACAGGTTTTTTCTGTCCATTCACCATATTTAGGTGATATGGGCCAAAAGTTACTGGACTTTTTCTTTGTAACACACGTCGGTCGTTTTAATAAAACTAATTGAATGTACCGTGTTTTGGAGTCTACGACCAAGCCGTTTTAGCCGCCTATTAAGACCCGGAATGTAAACTTTTGTAGGCGAAAATTTTCCAAATATTTTAACTTAATCGCGTTTTTTGCGTGTCAAATCTAATGGAGATGTAGTTAAAAAGAAAGTCACTGAACCTTATTTTGTAGATCATATTATTTCCTAAATCTAAACCTTTGTTTTATTTTGACCTCCGACCAATGGATTCAAAACCGCTATCTACCCCAAAAACAAATGTTTCCACGTGCCATTACACAACATTGCACGTAATTAAGTTGTTTCAGCCAAACAAATGGAGATAGGGCAAAAAGTCACCCGATCTTTTCTGTAAGATCGCGCAATTTTGCTAATTTGATGGGTCCCAATCAGATTTGAGCTACAGACCAACGGTTCGTCCGCTTATCGGGCTCCGAATACCATAATTTTTAGCGCGAAAAAATCTCTTGAATGTCAAATATTCGTGCGTTTGTATTGCCTCTTACCCAAGGAAGATAGAGCAAAATGTCCACCTGGACCTTTTTTGGTGATCACATCATTTCCTGAACTAACGATTATTTCGTCAGATCGCTAGGCTAGTCGTCCAACGGATTCGCCCGCTATCGGGCTTACAAATAATGCCGTTCAACGGTAAAAAATGCGCGTTTTTTTTCTGCGAATTTTTTTTGAGGGGTTTAAAATGAAAAATTCCCGGTTTTCCAGACTTTTCCCTGTGGATATATACGGCAAAAGGTACCCTCCAGTGCAAAATTTCAAGTATTCTAGCACTTCTAAAATAGGATAGAATTGTATACATATATCAGTCAGTCAGTCAGTTTCACATGCGGCTGTATATATATTAGGACTCGCCATCGGCTCGTCTGGGGTGCTACGCCCCCAGGCCCCCATTTGGGTGTTTTGGCCAAATCCGGGAATAAGAAATGATTTGGTGATAGGTCAAATTCGGACATTATGTAATGCCAGGAAATTGCCCTGGTGGGGGGGGTGTTTAGCGTTTACCGGGGGTTAAGACATCAGGGGGTGATCTTGTCATACCAGGAACTTCCCAAGGGGGGTTAAGAGATTTAGTGATTTGTAAAATTCGGGACATGTGGATCATGCCAGAAATTTCCCAAGGGGGATATAAATGTTACCGGGGGGGGGGGTTAAATTATCTGGGGGTTAATTGGACTCTCAGGAGGTTGATCTGGGTCATACCAGGAAATATCCCGGGGGATGTGGGGTAATGTTATTTAACCGAGGGGCTAATGACACACCACCCCAGCCCCACTTTTTTTGGGTGTTGGCCAAATTCGGGGATAAAGCGGAATTCGGAGATAGTATTAGAACCTAGTTTAATGACTTTTTTTTTTTCTCCAGTTTTAATAAATTCAAAGTTTTGACTCTCAAGGCCCCATTTTGTTTGCTTAAAATTAACCGTATAGAGATACGACAAAAAGTGTACTGGACCTATCTTGTCGAATAATTTAATTTTGTGTTTCGATTTTATCCACGGATTTGAGCAAAACGACGATCTCTGGATTAAGTCGGGGAACATTAAAAGACGCAGAAACGCAACTTGGTAGAAAAGTACTGCAACTGTGGTTCAGCTGTTGTGTCAAACATATAAAGTGTAAATAAATGTAAAACTAAACTACCTTTATCAGATTATTAAGTCTTTAAATCAAGGGGTTTTTAATATAATCAGGAGTTCATTCAACCATGATATTCTCGGGAGGGGGGGTTAAAAGTATATCGGAGGTTATAAGAACGCGTGGTACTTTTCTGGGGATAAAAAGTGCGTCTGTGCTACAAGAACATGTGTGTACAGTAAGTAATTTTTACTTCAAAAATAAAACGTTGATCAGGGGGTTTAAATTAACTTCGGAAATTATCATTCCCAACGCCCCAGAGTCTTTGACCATGAACTACATATTCCATCATAAAATAAATAAAGATATGGTAAAACACGTCTGTCCCTATCATCCTATTGAAGCTTCACACTAACGCTCAGCAAACTCCCGATGTGGAAGGGGTTTTTAAGTCACTCGATAACGTTGTAATACTACCAATGGTCAATATGGAAACCAGAGCATGAATCGGCACTAATTATAGTTCCCACAAATTTAAAACAACCTAAACACCTAAAAGTGCCGACAAAGAATTAGGCCATTTAGAGGACCAAAAATTTTATCATCTAAACGGAAAGATAAACGATAAGAGAAAATAGCTGCTGCGGGGGGTGGACCTTTCTTTGTAGTGTATCCTATCAATCAGCTAATTACAAAAAGTATATACATTTAAGGCTAAGAGGACCAATGGTTCGCGGCCACTATCGAGCACGAAAATTAAGTTTTTAAGTGAAATTTTCAATAAAACTTCATCGTATTAACGGCTAAAACATATGAAGATAGAGTAATAAGGTCACTGACTCCTTTTGTGTAGATCGCAAAATTATGAATTAAAATCAAATTTTTAATCTGGGGGCTAGAACTAAGATTTTGTCTGAAAATTAGAGCCCACAAAACAAAATATACGATTTAAATAAACGCGTTATGGCGGGCCCAACCCGTTTTTAGGATAGTGGCAAAATGATTACTTACAGAACTTTTTTTGTAGATCCAGTGATTTCCTAAATCCCAAAGAAAATTTGTATTTTTTAGGTCTAACTGACGACCAACCGTTTATAGAGTAGGATAGTAGTATAGTGGAGAGCGCTGCTATCAAAGCCCGGAATGTTAATTTTTAGAGGCGAAAATTTTCAAAATATTTTCACCTAATCGCGATTTGCGGTCAAACTAAACTAATAGAAGATATAGTAAACAAGAGTCACTTGAGAAACCCTTATTTTGATAGATCATATTATTTTCCTAAATCTAACCTTTGTTTTATTATTGTGGTTTTGACCTCCGGACCAATTTTTTCCTTTTCTATTCCTTTTCGCCGCCTATCGACCCACCAAAAACAAAGTTTCCACGTGAAAATTACAAAAAAATAGCACGATAATCACGTTTTTTCGTTCGGTCCACACCATTGGAGAGATAGGGCAAAAAGGTCACTAGAAATAGGACCTTTTTCTGTAGATCGCGCAACTCTTGCTAATTTGATGGGTCATTCAGTTTTAAGCTATCGACCAACGGTTCGCGTCCCGCTAATCCGTGCTCGAAACATTATTTTTAATAAAATCGAAAAAATCTCTGGCATGTCAAATATTCGAAGCTTTTGTGTCGCTTAAAAAACCATGGAAAGATAGAGCAAAAAGGTCACTGGATCCTTTTTTGTAAGTTCACTACATTCCTGACTAACATTTTTTCGTCAAATCCGAGCTAGCTCTAACAGTTCGCCGCCACCGCTATCGGGCCTTACAAAAAAGGAAAAAAGGCTTGCACAAGGGTAAAAAATGCGCTGTTTTGTTTTTTTTTGCTGAATTTTTTTGAGAGGGGATTAAAAATAAAAAATATTCCTTCCCCCCCGTTTTTTTTCAAGACTTTTCCCTGTTGGGTTATAGACGTCAAAAGCGGTACCTGCGTCAAAAATTTCAATGGTTCTAAAGCTAGCACCTTCCTAGAAGTAAGGTTAGAAATTGTATACATATATCAATAATCGGGGATCAAACCGCTATCGGGACTCCTCCAGTAACAAAATTTTCACGTCGAAATTTAATACAAATTATTGACATTTATTAACCAACTCGATGGAGGTAGAGCAAAAGCTTACTGGACCCTTTTTGTAGAACGTAAAATTTTGTATATAAAATCACATTTTTAAAAAAAAATCTGTTAATAAAATCGGACTATAACTAAGGTTTTGCGTTTACAATGGAGCCCAGAAAACAAAATCACACGTAAGAACGCCAAAAATAATAACATCAAAACTTTAAAAAAAAACGCGATTAATGCGGCCAAACCGTTGGAGGATAGGGCAAAAATGTTACAATACCTTTTATGTAAATCACGACCTATCATTGTTCCTAAATTTCGCCAATGAGAAAATATTTGTTTTGAGCTACCTTACGACCAATATTTTTTAGGAGCGCGGCTTATCAAGCCCGGGGAATGTAAATTTGTAGGCCGAAAATTTAATTTCCAAATCTATTCACTTAATGAATCAAAAATAAATCGCATTTTGCGGAATTACCGCATTTTTGCGGCCAAAAATAATGGAGATAGAGAAAAAAGTCACAATAGGTTTTTTTGTAGATCACGTCCTCATTTCCCTATATCTCTAAAACTAAAAAAATAACCTTTGTTTAATTTTGTTGCGGCCCTCCGAAAGCCAATGGTTTTCCGCCGCTATTAAAAAATCTGACGCGACCTCAAAAAAAACACACTTTTTCTCCAATCACCACTGTAAATATTACAAAAAAATTGGCACATAATCCCACATATAATCACGTTTTTTTTTTTTTTTTTTTCGTTTAACGGCTTTTTATTTTTTTTTTTTTTTTTTTTTTTTTTTTTTTTTTCTATTTTTTTTTTTTTTTATTTTTATTTTTTTATTTTTTTTTTTTTTTTTTTTTTTTGTATTTTTTTTTTTCTCTTTTTTTTTTTTTTTTTCGGCCAAAAAACACCAAATAGAGATAAGAAGAGGCAAAAAAAGGTTCACGACTGGACTCTTTGTGCTGTAGATCATCGCGGTTATCGCCGCAATTTTTGCTAATTTTTAAAATGGGTCCAAATCCAGATTTGAGCCTTACGAACCAACAGCTCGGAGCTTCGGGGGAGCTCGTCTCGGGATCTTCGCTCTCTCGGTCAACAGCTCTACCAGCCTCAGCTCTCTCTTACAGCTTCAACGCTAGCACTCGGGGACAAAACAACAGCTCGCTGGTACCAACCGCTTAACTCAGCTATTGCTCGGCTCTTCCGGGTCAGCTTCGCTCAAGCGCTCGGGAGCTCGGCCGCTATCGGGCTCGAAAACATTATTTTTAATATTTATATTTATCGAAAAAAAATCTCTGGAATTACTTTTTTCAAATGTTTTCGAGCGATTTGGTTGGGTCGCTTAAAAAACCATAGGAAGGAAATAGAGCAAAAAGAGGGTAAAAGAAAGATCACTGGAACCTTTTTTGTATGTTTAGTGTCAAACACCTTTAATATTCCTGACTATGTGCTAATTTTTTTCGTCAGAAATTCCTCCCGAGCTAGCTCGAAGGGTTTCTTCGCTCCGTCGGCCCGCTTATAAACGGGCTATACAAAAAAATTTTACAAAAAAAAATGCCTTGCAGGGGTTGAAAAAATGCGCGAATTTTTCTTTTTCCTAGAATTTTTTTTTTGAGGGTGTTTAAAAGTAAAAAAGTCCGGTTTTTCTTATTCAGTCAGACTTTTTCCTGTGGGTTATATTTGCAAAAAAGGGTAAAACCTGTGTGGTGCCAAATTTCACAATTTTTCAAGTTTCTAGCACTTCTAGAACTATGTTAAGAATTATGTATCTTATATATCCAATCAGTCAGTGAGTGAGAGTGAGCTCAGGTTTCACATGGCCGGACTTTCCACAGCGGCTGTATATATTAATAATATATAAATATATAACGATATAATATATATATATATATTATATATATATATTATATATATATATATATTAATATATAAATATATATATATATATTAATCAATATCAGTTATCACATGAGCTGCGATGCTACGCCACCAGGCCCCCCTATTTGTGAGGTGTATGGCCAATTGTCGGGATAAGCGGATTTCAGTGACGGGTTATATACTGAAAATTATAACCAGGCGGGTCCTGGAGTTTAAATTAGGCCCCTAATTATTTATTGCAATTTTTTTTTTATCTAAATACAAAAGTTGATTGATCTTTAAAACATAAAACGACGGCATTTTACTTGCTTAAGAACCGTGTAGAAAGATACGAGAAAAAGCTGACAGGACCTTTCCTTGTTCGGAAATTTAAATTATTCTCTTTCGATTGGGTGCCCTCCAGATTTGAACTACGACCTATGGTTTAAGGTCGGTACAACGCTTTGGAATAAATGTCTGCCCTCGAGGTGGGGAAAAAGAGCGATATGGTGAATTGGAAAATTTCGGAACCATGAGGTCCATGCTAGGACAGGAAATTTCCCTGGGGGGGGGTTTAATGTTATCCCGACCAGCGGGTGGGGGTTCACATTTCAGGAGGTTTAATGTACTCAGGAGCGGAGCTTATCCTGGTCATAACCCAGGAAAATCCCGTGGGGGGCCCGGGGGGGGGGGGTTAGGGTTTAATTTTAAATGTTAACCAGCCCAACATGTTTCATGATTTTAACCCGATCCAAGGGGGTTAAGACATCAGGCTGAAGGGTGGTTTAATTTTATCTCAGGAAGAGTTATCCTCTGGTCCTCACTGGGAAATTCCAGAGGAGGGAGGGGGGGGGGTTTATTGTTAACTGGGTGTTAAACACACACGTGGATCTCTTTTAGAGGTTGTTGTGTGTGTTAAAATAAAATAAATTCACCTCTGTCAACTTATTCTAACTAATGTGGCGTTTTATCGCTAAAACGCTCAGAGTCAGCCAATTCCCTATGGGGGGATTGTAATCACCTCGGTAAACGTAGTAATAATTGTTCAGATCCGGAAACCAGAATGAATTGAACAAATCATAGTAGCAACAAATATCTAAAAGAATCAAAATGTGCCTTTTTGGTAAAAAAAAAAAACACGACGATAACAAACTATTTTTTAATAACCATTGAAAGTCGATTTAACCCCAAGCTGTACTAATAAGGAATATAAGTAACAGAAAAAAAGGGCTACTGGAGCCTTTTTTATAGATTCTCATAGTTCTTTTCCCTCTAGTTACTGAAAAGTAATAAAGAATTTCAAACTCCAAATAAACGTATCGGCCTGAAATCGACTCCAGGAAACAAGATATTATATACGTATCACACACAAAATAATTGCATTTAAAAACGCGTTTTGTGTGTTGTTGTTTTGCGGTCGAAACACCATTGTAGAGGATCAGGTCAAAAAGTTCCTGGACTGGAGACCTTTTTTTGGTAGAATCACCCATCATTATGTGCTAAATCAAAACACTTATGTATAAATTTTTTGTAGACTATTTCCGAACCCCAATGAGTTTATCTCATGGTTATGGTTATAGTCAACTGCGTTGGGTTTGGCCCGCTACTCGAACACACCCAAAAACAAAATGTTTCCAAGCTGGTGAAGAATTTAACATACATAAATTTTGCACATAATTCACCGTAATTGCAGGTGCGGTCATAGGAACCGATGGAGATAGCGCTCAAAAAGTCACCTGCATCCCAATTTTCTGTAGATCGAACGTAATTTTGCTTACAAATTTGATGGGTTCGAAAAGTCAGATTTGAAGCTAATGCTTACGACCTATAAACCGTTTCGCGGCGTTCGTACCGCTATCATGGGGCTCGAAACTTAAACTTTAAAGAGAGATACAAATAGAAGCGGAATAAATCTCTCGGGCGAATGGTCAAATTTTTCGAAGCGTTTTGGGTCGCTTAAAAGTAAACTCAAAAACAAACCCATCGGTAGATAGAGCAAAATTGTCACTGGAACAGGAGGACCAGTCATCTGTAGTTCCATTTCCATTCATCTCCTGATTTATGAATTTCTTTTTTCCGTCAGATTCCGTCCCACCCGAGCTAGCCCTAACCAAGGTTACGCGCCCGCTTACTAATTCCGGGCTTAATGAACAAAAAAGCGCCTGCAGAGGTGGGTGAAAAATGCATTAATATTTTCTCTTTCTACATTTTTGCCTCCCTCGAATTTTTTTTTCTTTGAGGGGTTTAAAAAAGTAACAATAAATCCCGGTTTTTCCTTTCCCCCCCCAGACCTTTTCCTTTCCTGTTTTTCCTACCGCGGATCATATTGTGAGAAGGATTAACCTGCCGGTGCCAAATTTTCAGAGTTTCCAGCACATCTAGAAGAATGATTAGAATTTGTATCTATATGTCAGTCAGTGAGTGAGTTGAGTCCAGTTACACATCCGGCTTGTAAATAATATAGGACTGCTTCTCAGCACTTCGGCTCGCAGGGGCTACGACTGGACCCCCAGGCCCCCCATTTGGATGTAATAGTACGCATTGGCCAAATTCGGTCGGCAATTTCTCGAAATGATTCGGTTCGGGGATGAGAGGTCAAAATTCGGACATTATGTAATGCCAAGGAAATTCCCGGGTGGGGGGTTAGCGTTATTCCGGGGTTCAGACATCAGGGTTTACGCTTGTCATACCAGGAACTTCCCAAGGGGGATAAGAAGAGATTGGTGATTGTATCTAAAATTGACAACTTGGGTACATGAGGTCATGCCATGAGGAAATTACCCTGGGTGGGGGGGGGGGTAATGCTCTACCCAGGCCCAGGGTTAACCACATCAGGGGGTTTAATTGTAACTTTGTTGTTTATCCTGGTGCACTCAATTCCCAGGAAATCCCGAGGGGGGGGGGTTTAATGTTAACCTCCGCGGGGGCTCAACGACACGAAGGCCCCAGGCTTCCTCACCTTTTTCCGGGTTCTGGCGCCAAATACAGGGGATACAGTAAGCGGAATTCGGAATTAAGTAATTGGACCTATTTTATTTGCGGAATTTCTTTCCAGTTTTTAACCTAATATAATCCAAACTTTTGACTTTAAGTCGGCATTTCCCGCCGGCTTAACCGTTAGAGATAACGAGCAAGCAAAAAGTGACATACTGGACCATCTCTTGTCGAAAATTATTAATTTCTACGTTTTCGATTATGCCATCAGAGATTTAAGCTCACGACCGACTATAAATTTTTAAATGCGCAGTGCACAGGAGAGCCTTAAGAGTGACACAAGACTCGCACTGGGCAGTTTAAAAAATATCACGTAAAACTTAAAAAAATCAACACTTAACAAAAAAAAAAAAAACCGCTGATTATGAATGATGGATAAGTGCAGATAAGTTTGTATGAAGGTGCAGGCCAACCACCGTTGAGGATAGGGCAAAAAGTTAACTAGAACCATTATTTGTATATTCACGCAATTTCATAAAATCCTACTAAAAATTTATGTTTTGAGCTACGACACAACAGTTTAGGGGAGAGTTAAGCCGCTATCAGACGAGCCCGAAATGGGAAAATTTTTAGGCGAAAATTTTCCAAATACTCTTTCACTTTAAAAGCACGTTATGTGCTGGGGTTTTGGCGGTTGTGGCGCCAAACCAAAAAGGGAGATAGAGTAAAGAGTTACTGGGACATTTTTGTAGAACACCTAGTTTCCTCCTAACTCCAACTTCCGTCTTATTTCGACACATCAGGTACCGAATGGTTTTGTTCGTCGTCGCGCTATCGAGCCCGAAAAAAACAAAAGTTTCCGCGAGTAAAAATTAACAAAAAAATATGACACATAATTCACTGTTTTTTTTCTTTTTTTTTTTCCTTTTTTCGGTATTTTATTTTTCTTTTTCTTTTTTATCTTTTTTTTTTTTTTTTTTTTTTTTTTTTTTTTTTTTTTTTTTTTTTTTTTATTTTTTTTTTTTCTTTTCTTTTTTTTTTTCTTTTTTTTTTTTTTTTTCGGCCGAACCACTTGGTTTAGAGGGCAAAAAGTCACTCGGAAACCTTTTACTGTAGAAACTATCGCAGCAATTTGCTAATTTGATGGGTCAATCAGATTTGAGCTAAAACGACCTACGGTTCCGGCCACTATCAGGCTCGAAACTTTATTTTAAGCAAAAGAATCTCCTGGAATGGGTCAAACATTCTCCCCCCTTTCCCGGCGTTTTGGTAGCTTAACCAAACCACACGAGATAGGACAAAAAGTCACTGCAGGACCTTTTTTGTAGTGTCACTTCATTCCTGACTAAGCGATTTTTCGTCAGATCGAAGCTAGCTTCCACGGATCACTATCACGCCGCTATCAGGGTATCGAGGCTTACATAGAAATGCCTGGAGGGGTGAAGAAATGCCCCCTTGCGCTATTTTTTAGAAGGAATGTTTTTTTGAGGGAGATTAAAAGTAAAAAAGGTCCCGTATTTCAGACTATCTCCTCCGAGGATCCTTATTGTGAAGAGGTACCTGCGTGCCAAATTTTCAAGTTTTCCAGCACTTCTAGAAACTATGTTAAGAATGTTGGTTATGCTATATATCAGTGAGTCAGAGTCCAGTCAGGTCAGATTTTCACATGCGGCTGTTTTTAGTATATTAGACCTCGTCGCCTTCTCGGCTTCGCTGGGGGGCTACGCCCCCAGAGCCGACGCCATGTTGGGTATGTTGGCTAATTTCGGGGGATAAGAGCGGTTTTAAATTTTACGCTTCTGCAAATTCGGGGATAAGAGAGATTTGGTGATTGTTAAAATTCGGAAAATGAGGTCTTGCCATGAAATTCCCTTCCCTGTGGTGGGTTTTTAATATTACCAGGGGTTAAGGACATCAGAGGGGGGTTTTAAATAATAAATATTAATAAAAAATTTACTCAAGTGCCGAGTGTCAAGTCTCGGACGGGGAGTTGAAGTTTTTTTTTGTTCTGGCTTTTGTTTGGGGCAGGAGGGGCAGGGGGCCTACCCTCGTCCTACTGGCCTACGCCACTGCCAATCAATCCACAATATTCCGGTTCATCTGAAGAAGTTCGCCGTGTACAAACGATGTTTCTCTGTTCTTTCGCGTTTCGTAGTGTTCACATTAGGTTGTTGCTAGTAACTTAAAGTTGTATAGAACTGTCTTTGCTTTGCCCGTTTAAGTGAATTTGTCCAATTGCTCAAATAAACGGGATTAACCATATATTATTAACAAAAAAAATTACGAGACCTACTTCAAACTAGAGCAAAATTTACAGTTCACAATGATATTCTTCTGATGTCTCGCTCTCCTTCGGCTCGCTGGGGCTACGCCCCCAGGGCCCCCAAAAGTAAGTGCCTTAAATTCGGGTGGGATATGATTGATTTCGGTGAGTGATAGGTTATAACAATGTCGGACAATGATGTCATGACCCACGGACAATATTCGCATTGGAGGATGGGGGGTTAAACGTTACCACCTGGGGATAAAGACGTCAGGGGGTTCCACAGGGGTAATCTGGTACATCCACCAGGAACTTACCCCAGGGGGGGGGGTTAAGAGATTATGGTGATTGTTAAAATTTCGGAACATGAGGGTCATGCCAGGAAATTCCCTGGGGGGGGTTAATGCTACCGGGGGTTAATACATCCGGGGGTTATAAATTTACTCAGTTGGTTATTTGGTCATAAACAGGAAATTGCGCGGGGGGGGTTAGGTTACCGGGGGGTTAACGACACACCCCAGGCTCCCTTTCGGGGTGTTGGCCAAATTCGGGGATAAGCGGAATTCGGAATTATCTTGGACCTATGTTATTTAACTTTTTCAGGTTTTAATCAAAGTTTTGCCTTTAATGGCTTGTTTACGGGTTTAACCGTTAGATAAGATACGAGAAAAAAAGTAACATGGACTTTTCCTGTTGGAAATTTAATTTTATCTTCCGATTGTGCCCTCAGATTTTATCTACGACCTACCGTTCAACTCAATCAGGCAGAATGTTAAAGGGGGTTAAGACATCAGGGGTTAGATATTAGTCTAGGATATTGATGGTCATCTAAACATATTCCCGGGGGGGTTAATGTTACAAGGGGTTTTTAGGGCACACGTGGGCCTATTTTAGAGGGTGTTGTGTCTGTGAACGTAATAAAAAACTCTGTCCCCTCTGTGCATGAATCCGCACTAATTATAGTTGCAAAATTTAAAACACCTAAAATTGACGACAAAAGAATTAAGAATTTATAGCATTTATGAGGCTTACGGAAAAGATAAAACGTACAGAAAGCTGCTGAACCTTTTCTTTAGGTTCCTCATGAAGTAGCTAATTATGAAAAACATTATATAATTATAGCTAGGGCCAACGAGTTCGCCACCCATATCGAGCCCGAATGGTAAGTTCTTAAGTGAAATTTTTTAATCATAATCACGTTTTACGGCTACCACCTCATGGAAGATAGAGTAAAACGTCACTGGAACTTTTTTGTAGACCGCATTATTTAGTATAAATTTAAAATTTTGAATTTGGCCTAAAACAAAAGGTTCTGTCTGCAACCTAGCCCAGAAAACAAAAATACTCAACGGGAAAACTTATAAAATCAATATTTTAAAAACAGGTGTTGCGGCCAAACCATTGGGTATAGGGCAAAATGTCACTGGACCTTTTTTGTATGACCGCGCGGTTTTCTAAATCCTTGTGAAAATTTGTTTTGAGCAACGACCAAAAACCGTTTAGCCGCTATTGAGCCCGAAAGATAATTTTTTAGGCGAAAATTTCAAAATATTTTAACTTAGTTCGCATTTTGCCGGCCAAACTAATGGATTATATAAAGTAAAAAATTACTAAAGGTTTTTTTTGTTGATCACTTCATTTCTTATAATCTATCTTTTGATTTATTTTGCCCCTCGACCAATGGTTTCGCCGTTATCGACCTCAAAAACAAAACTTTTCACGGAAATATTACAAAAAAAATTTTACATAATCACGTTTCTCGGCCAAACCAATGGTGATTAGGGCAAATAAGGTTCACTTGACCTATTTCTGTAGATCGCGCGATTTGCTAATTTGATGGGTCAATCAGATTTGAGCTACCGACCAACGTGTTCGGCCGCTATCAGGCTCGAAAAATACAGTATTTTTTACCGAAAAAAATACTCTGGAATGTCAAATATTTGAGCGTGTTTTGTCGCTTAACCATGGTAAGATCACAGCAACAAAATCACTGGACCTTTTTTGTAGTTCACTTCATTTCCTGACCATGAATTTTTCGTCAGATCCTCGAGCTTAGCTCACTCCAACGGTTCGCCCGCTATCGGGCTTTACTAACAAAAAAGCCCTGCAAGGGTAAAAAATGCCGTGTTTTTTTGGGTAATATTTTTTGAGGGGGCTTAAAACTAAAAATTCCCGGTTATTCAGACTTTTCCTGTTGGTTTACACGGCAAAAGGTACCTGCGTGCCAAATTTCAAGTTTCTAGCACTTACTAGAAGTAGGTTAGAATTTTGTATACCATCCATCAGTGAGTGAGTTACACATGCGGCCTGTATAGTATATTAGACTCGCCTTCGGCTCGCTGGGGGCTACGCCCCCCAGGCCCCCATGATGTACGCTTTGTCAAAATTCGGGATGAGCGGTTAAATTACACGCTTGCAAATTCGGGGACTAAGAAAGATTTGTGGTGATTGTTAAAATTCGGACATGAGGGTCAATGCCAGGAAAATTCCCTGGGGGGGGTTTAATGTTACTGGGGGTTGTTAAGACATCCAGGGGGTTATCTGGTTATACAAGGAACTTCCCAAGGGGGGTTAAGAGATTTGTTTATTGTTAGAATATCGGACATGAGGTCATGCCAGGAAATTCCTAGGGGGGGGGGTTAAATGTTAACCAGGGTGGTTAATCACATCGGGGGGTTTAATTTGTACTCAGGAGATTATATGGGTCATACAAGTGAAATTCCAGGGGTTGTTAAATGTAACCTTTCGCTAACGCTCAGACAATTAACGATGTGCTCCAGTAGGACGTTATAACTAGTCAGTCGTTTTTACTAATTTTAAACCAAAGTTTTTGATTTGAAGAGCATTTTTACGGCTTAACCGTTAGATGATACGAGGGTAAAAAAGTTGACTGGACCTTTTCTTTGTCGGAAATTTAATTTTATCTTTCGATTGTGCCCTCAGATTTGATCTACGACCTACCGTTCAACCACTATCAGGGCAGAATGTTAAAGGGGGTTAAGGGACATCAGGGGGTTTAATTTACTCAGGATGATTATCTGGTCATACCAGATACTTCCCGGGGGGGGTTAATGTTACCGGGAGTTAAGACATCAAGGGCGGTTTAATTTACTCAGGGTGTTTATCTGTGTCATGCAAGAAAATTCCAGGGGCGGGGGTTTTAATGTTACCGGGGGGTTTTAAGACATCAGGGGGTTTAATTTACTCCAGGGTGTTTATCTGGTCCTTGCAAGAACAATTCCAGGGGGGTTAATGTTTACTGGGGGGTTATAAAGAGAGACATACAGGGGGTTTAATTTACTCAAAGGAGGATTATCTGGTCATACTGGGAAATTCCAGAGGGGGAGGGTTTTATTGTTTACTAGGTGTTAACACACACTGTGGTTCTCTTTTAGAGGTTGTTGTGGTGTGTTAAAAATAAATAAATTATCTCTGTCACTAACTACTATTGGACGTTTCGCTAACGCTCAACCAATTCCCTAAGGGCGAAGGTTGTAAATCACTCGGTAACGTAGTAATAATTGTTCAATCCGGAACCAGAATGAATTGGAACAAATCATAGTAGCAAAAAATCTAAAACAACCAAAATGGTGCATTTTGTAAAAAACACGATAAATCATTTTACCAGTGATTGAAGCGATTTACCGGCTTACTTACAAGGATATAAGACAAAAAAGCTACTGGACCTTTTTTATAGATCTCATAGGTTTTTCTTGTTACAGAATGATTAAAGATTTAAAATGCAATCAACGGTTCGTGGCTTGATTATCAATTCCCAGAAAAAAGATTTTACACGTATCAATCATCAAATATATTTTGTAATTTAAACGGTGTTTTGCGGTCGAACCCATTGTAGATAGGTCAAAAAGTCACTGCACCTATTTTTGTTAAGATCACCTCATTTGGCCTAAATCAAACCTTTGTTTTATTTTGACTTCCGACCAATGGTTTTTGCCGGGCTATCGACACCAAAAACAACAATGTTACACGTAAAAATTACAAATAACATTGCACATAAGCACGTTTTTCGGCCAAACCAATGGATATAGGGCAAAAAGTCACCTGGGACCTTTTCTGTAGATCCACATAATTTGCTAATTTGAATGGGTCAATCAGGATTTGAGCTAAAACCCTACCGATCGGCCGCTAATCGGGCTCGAAAACTTTATTTTAAGCGAAAAAAATCTCATGGAATGTTCAAATGTTCAGAGCGTTTTGTCGCTTTAACCATGGAAGATAGAGCAAAAAAGTCACTGGACCTTTTTTGTAGTATCATTTCATTCCTGATTGATGAATTTTTCGTCCAGATCCCGAGCTAGCTCTAACGGTTCGCCCGCTATCCGGCTTATCAAGAGAAATGCCTGCAGGGGTATAAAAAATGCGGCGTATTTTTCGGGAATTTTTTTTGAAGGGTTTAGAAGTAAAAAAGTCCGGTTTTTCAGACTTTTCCTCCGGGTCATAGTGTGTGAAATGGTTACCCGACGTGCCAAATTTCAAGTTTCCAGCACTTCTAGAAAACTAATGTTAGAATTTGTATCTATAATGTCAAGTCAGCTTGAGTGAGTGAGTCAGTTACAACATGCGGGCTGTATATAATATAGGACTCGCCTTCGGCTCGCTGGGGGGCTACGCCCCCCAGGCCCCCAAAAGTAAGTGCCCTTAAATTCGGGGATATGAATTGGATTTGGTGAACAGGTAAAATTCGGACCATGATGTCATGCCCCAGGAAATTTCCCAGGGAGGGGGTTAACGGTTACCTGGGGATAAGACGTTTCAGGGGTGTTATCTGGTTCATACCAGGAAACTTCCCAGTGGGGGGGGGGGTTATTAAGAGATTTGGTGAGTGATGGTTAAAATTCGGACCATGACGGTCATGCCAGGAAATTCCCTGGGGGGGGTTTAATGCTACCGGGGGTTTAATAACATCAGGGGGGTTTATATTTACTCAGTGTTTGGTCATTTGGTCATAACAGTGAAATTGCGCGGTGGGGTTAATGTTACCGGGGGTTAACGACACACCCCAGGCTCCCCTTTTCGGGTGTTGGCCAAATTCGGGGGGATAAGCGGAGAATTCGGAATTTATCTTTGGACCTATGGTTATCTTTAATTTTTTCAGTTTTAACCAAAGTTTTTGACTTTAAATTGGGCGTTTAAAAACGGGTTAACCGTTTAGAGATAAACGAGGAAAAATGTAACTGGACTCGTTTCCTGATCGGAAAATTTAATTCGAATTTCTGACCTCAGATTTGATCTACGACCTACCGTTCAACCACTATCAGGCAGAATGATTAAAGGGGGTTAAGGGGACATCAGGGGGTTTTAATTTTAGTCAGGGATATTTGCCTAGTCATATGAACCAAATTTCCCGGGGGGGTTAATGTTAACAAGGGGATTAATGGCAACACGTGGGCCTAATTTTAGAGGGTGTCTTATGTCTGGTGAAGGAATAAAAAACCTTCAGTCCCTTATCTACTTTTGAAGCTTCACTAACGCTTCAGGCCAACTCCCGATGTGTGAGGGGGGTTGTCTGTGGCTACGAAGAAATATGATGTACAGTAAATGTTTATTCAAAATAAAACGTTGATGAGGGGGTTTTTATATTACTTCGGAAATTATTCATTCCATACCAGAGTGTTTGATAAGGAATCACTATTTCATTTTAACTTTAAAAAGCACTCTGGACCCTATCTACTATTGAAGCTTCACTAATCGCTCAGCCAACTCCCGATGTGGAGGGGGGGGTTATAGTCACTCGTTAACGGCAGGAGTAATACAAGTCCAAATCTGGAAACCTAAGCCATGAATCGCACTAATTATAGTTCCAAAATTTACATAGTACACCCTAAAATTGACGACAAAGGATATTAGCCATTTATAGCATTTATCAGGCTTACAGGAAAGATAAACGACAGAAAGCTACTGGACCCTTTTTTGTGTAGATCCTATGAATAGCTACTTACTCAAAAAGTTTTACATTTAAGCTAGGACCAACAGTTCGGCCACTATCGAGCACGAAAAAAAGTAAGTTTTTTTAAGTGAAATTTACATATTATAATTAACGTTTTACGGCTAAATCATGGAAGATAGAGTAAAAGGGTGTCTGGACCTTTTGTGTAAGATCGCATTATTGTTGTATTAAAACCCAAATTTTTACTCTGGGCTATTGGAACCTAAGGTTTTGATACTGAATAGGAGCCCTAGAAAACAAAAATCCCACGTAAATACTCAAAAAATCAAAACTTTTTAAAATCGCGTTTATGCGGACCAAACCGTTGAGGATAGGGCAAAATGTTACTGAAACGTTTTTTGTAGATCACGGTGAGTTTCTAAATCCACATAATAATTCTGATTTGAGCTACGACCAACCGTTTTAGGCCGACTATCAAGCCCGGAATGTAAGTTTTGTGGGCGAAAAAATATTTCCAAATATTTTCCACTTTAAATCGCGTTTTGCGGTCAAACTAATGGAGATATAGTAAAAAGTCATTAGACCTTTTTTGTAGATCATATTAATTTTTTCCTAAATATAACCTTTGTTTTATTTTGACCTCCGACCAATTTTTTCGCCGACTATCGACCCCAAAAACAAAGTTTTCACGTGAACAATTAACAAAAAAATTGCACATAATCACGTTTTTCTTCGACCAAAACTTAATGGTATGATAGATAGAGCAAAAAGGTTACTAAACCCTTTTCTGTAGATCGTAAAATTTGCTAATTTTGATGGGTCAACTCAGATTTGAGCTACAACCTACCGTTCGGCCGCTATCGAGCTCGAAACTTTATTTTTAAGCGAAATAAATCTCCTGGAATGTTCAAATGTTCAAAGCGTTTTGTCGCTTAAAACCAATGGAAGATAGAGCAAAACAAGTCACATGGAACCATTTTTTGTAGTTCACTTCATTCCTGACCATGAATTTTTCGTCCAGATCCGAGCTAGCCTCACAAACGGTTCGCACCGCTATTCGGGCTTACAAAAAAATGCCTGCAAGGGGAGTGAAGAATGCACGATTTTTTGGGAATTTTTTTTGAGGGGTTTTAAAAAGTAAAAATAGTGCCGGTTTTCAGGTCCAAAATTTTTTACTTTGAGGGCATTTTGCGGTTAATAACCGTTAGAGATACGAACTTGAAAGTGACGTGGACCTATTCTTGTCGGAAATTTAATTTTTGTCTTTCGATTTATGCCATCAGATTTTGAGCATACGAGCTCTGGTTTAGGAGGTACAGAGGCGTGGTGTAGTAATGTCTGCACCTGTCCCAACTATTGTAAATTTGTTGTTGAGTGGTAAATATAGTAAAAAACAAACTACCCCTAAGTTCAACATTTTTAAATTGTTTAGGGGGTTTTGTATTTGCTCAGGAGTTTATATAGTCATGGCCAGGAAATTCCCAGGGGGGGTGTTAACGTTACCGGAGTTTTAAGTACATCAGGGGGTTATCTGGTCATACCAGGGAACTTCCAAGGGGGGTTAAGAGATTTGATGATTGGTAAAATTTTTGGACATGAGGTCATGCCAGGAAATTCCCGAAGGGGGCACGGCCCACCGTGTTAAACTCGTTACCGGCGGCTTAAGACATCAGGAGGTTATCCTTACGTCATACCATGGGGAAACTATCCCAAGGGGGCGTTAAGAGATTTGATTATTGGTAAAATTTGGACATAAGGTTCCATGCCAGGAAATTCCCTGGGGGGGTTTAAAATGTACCGGGGGGGTTAACAACATCAAGGGGGCGTTTTAATTTACCACAACTTTTGCCTCTTAGAGTGTTGTTTTTGTGTTTGTAAGCAAAAATAATAAAATTCACTCTGTCCCCTAATTTACTATTGAACTTCGCTAACGCTCAGCCCAATTTAATGATGTGCTCTAGTACACAACGTTTTTTTTTTACTAGTACACACTCGTTTACGTTAGTAATATCAAACTCAATCAGGAACTCATAAACGAATTACACAAATTTTTACGTCCAAGAAATAAGCAAAACCCCTAATTAATTGCCAGATTACAAAAAATATTTTGCCCTTGAGAGCGTTGTAACAGGCCTTACAGTAAAGATATACAACAATAAGCTCACTTTTTTGTAGTAGAAACCTACCAATAGCTGTTTATAAATGTCTTTGAATATTTTAAGCTAGTCATAATCGGCGGTCAACCGCTTATGGACTCCCAGTAACAAAAATTTTGTTCACATCGGAAATTACAAAATATTGAACATTTATTATAACCAAACCGATGGAGGGGTTAGAGCAAAAGCTTACTGGACCTTTTTTGTTAGAAAGTAAAATTTTGTATTAAAATCAAATTTTTAATTCCGGAACTATAACTAAGGTTTTGTCTACAATGGAGCCCAGAAAAACAAAGAATTCTACCACGTTAAAAGACTCAAAAAAATTCACAAACTTTTTAAAACGCGTTATGGCGGCCAAAACCGTTGAAGGACTAGGGCAAAAATGTTACTGAAACCTTTTATGTAGATCACGTCATTTGCTAAATCCGAATGAAAAATTTGTTTTGAGCTAAAGGACCAATAGTTTTTAGCCGCTATCAAGCCCGGAATGTATAATTTGTAGGCGAAAAATTTCAACAAAATCTGATTCACTTAAATCGCATTTTGCGGCCAAACTAATGGAGATACAGTTAAAATAAGTCACTAAAACCTTTTCATGTAGGATTCACTTCATTTCCTATATCTAACCTTTGTTTTATTTTTGACCCTCCGACCCAATGGTTACGCCGGATATCGACCCCCATAATCAAAATTTTCAACCGTTAAAATTTACAAAAAAAATTGCACATAATCACGTTTTTTCGGCGCCAAACCAATGGAAGGGAGATAGGGAAAAAAGTCACTGGATCCTTTTCTGTAGATTAACGTAATTTGCTATATGTTGATGGGTCCAATCAAGATTTGAGCTAACGACCTACCGTTCGGCCACTATCGGGCTCGAAAAACTTTATTTTAATGCGAAAAAATCTCTGGAATGTCAAAACATTTTCCGTGTTTTGTGGCTCTTAACCACACGAGATAGGACAAAAAGTCACTAGACCTTTCTTGTGAGTTTCACTTCATTCCTGACTAACGATTATATTTCGGTCAGATCGAGAAGCTAGCTCCAACGGTTCACCACCGCTTAATCCAGTCTTACAAGAAATGCCTGCAGGGTGAAAAGAATGCGCGATTTTTGAGGAATTTTGTTTTGAGGGGTTTAAAAGTAAAAAAGTCCGGTTATATTCAGACTTTTCCTCCGGGGTTCCAAATATTGTGAAAGGTACCTGCGATGCCAAATTTCAAGCTTCCATGCACTTCTAGAACTATGTTTTAGAATTTGTATCTATATGTCGCAGTCCAGTCAGTTACACATGGCGGCCTGTTAATAAAGTATTTTAGACTCGCCTCTCGGCTCGCTGGGGGCTACGCCCACCCAGGCAACTCCCCATGATGTATCGCTCTTGCAAAATTCGGAGGCATGAGCGGTTTTTAATTCCACGCTTGCCATAAATTCGGGGATAAGGAATAGATTTGGTGATTGTTTAAAATTCGGACATGAGGTACATAGCCAGAGAAATTCCCTGGGGGGTTTAATGTTACTGGGGGGTTAAATGACATGCAGGGGGTTATTCTGGTTTATACCAGGAACTTCCCAAGGGGGGTTAAGAGATATGAGTGATTGTTTAGGAATTCGGACCATGAGGTCATGCCAGGAAAATTCCCTAGGGGGGGGGGGGTTATAATGTTACCAGGGTGGTTAAGATATCGGGTGGGTTTAATTTACTCAGGAGATTATATGGTCATACAAGAGAAATTCCAGGGGCGGTGTTTAATTTGTAACCCTTCGCCTAAACGGCCTCAGCCAATCTCACGATTGTGCTCTAGTAGACGTGATACTAGTCAGTCCGTTTTATACTAATTTTATAAACCAATAGTTTTGATTTAAAGAGCAATTTTTAAAGCGGCTTAAACCGTTTAGAGATACGACAAAAAAGTGGAACTGGACCTTTCTATGTCTCGGAACATTTAATTTTTCTTTTTCGATTGCTGTGACCATCAGATTTGATTCTATACGACCCTAATGGTTTAGTCCGGTACATATACGCTTTGGGAATAAAAGTCTGCACCCCGGTCAAGCTTGTTGTGTAAAACAGATTTAGTGTAAATAAATTTAAAACTGCCTTTTATTAGATTATTAAAGTTGATCAGGGGGGTTTTGTTTTAATCAGTGAGTGCATCAACCAGGAAATTCCCGGGAGGGGGGTTAATGTTATCGGAGAGTTATTAGAACGGTCGTTGGGTAGCTTTTCTTGGAAAATGTGTAGTACCTGTCGCTACGAGAATTATGTGTATACAGTAATTTTTATCAAAAATGAAAAACGTTGATGAGGGGGTTTTATATTACTTCGGAAATTTTTTCGATTCGCCTCATACTCAGAGTGTTGATAAGGAATCACTATTTCATTTTAAAAAGCATTCTGTCCCTATCTATACTATTGATATTGCTTCTCACTAAACGCCTCAGCCAACTTCCCGATGTGGAGGGGGGCTGGGGTTATAGTCATCTCTCGTTTAACGGCAGTAAGTGTATTACAAGTCCAATCTGGATAGGAACCAGCATGGAATATCGCCACTAGTTATTAGTTGCAAAAATTTTTAAAACATCCTAAAATTGACGGACAAAGAATTAGCCATTATAGAGCATTTATCAGGCTTACGGAAATAGGATAAACGATAACAAAGCTACTAGACCTTTTTTGTTACGAGATCCTATGAATAGCATACTTACAAAAAGTTTTACATATTAAGCTTAGGGACCAACAGCTTTCGACCACCTATCGAGCACGAAAAAGAAAAGTAAGTTTTTAAAGTGGAAATTTACAATATAATTACGGTTGTTACGGCTAAATCATGGAAGATAGAGTAAAAGGTCACTGGACCTTTTTGTGTAGATCGCATTTAATTTTGTTATATTAAAATCATAAATTTTTTTTTACTCTGGGCTAGGAGAACTAAGGTTTTGTCGTGAAATAGAGCCCAGAAAACAAAAATCTCACGTAAAACTCAAAAAATCAAAGAACTTTTAAAATCGCGTTATGCGGCTATATAAACCGTTGTTGATGATAGTGGGCAAAATGTTACTGATACGTTTTTTGTAGATCCAAACGTGATTTTCTAAATCCACATGAAAAGCTCTCGATTTGAGCTACGACCAACCGTTTAGCCGCTAATCAAGCCCGGCGGAATGTAAATTTGTAAGGCGAAAATTTCCAAATATTTTACCTACTTAATCGCGTTTTTGTCGTGTCACAAAACTAATGGAAGATATAGTAAAAAAGTCATTTAACCTTTTTTGGTAGATCATTATTATTTCCTTAAATTCTAACCTCTTTGTTTTATTTTGACCTCACGACCAACTGTTTCGCCGCTATTCGACCCTGAAAAACTCAAAGTTTTCACGTGAAAACTTACAAAAAAAATTGCACATAATCACGTTTTTAGACCAAAAACTAATGGAGATAGAGCAAAAAAGTTACTGGGACTCCTTTTTCTCGTAGATCGCAAAAATTTGCTAATTTGATGGGTCATCAATCAGATTTTGAGGCTAAGCTAGCATACCTACCGTTCGGCCCGCTATCGAGCTCGAAACTTTGTTTTTAAGCGATAAATAATCTTCTGGAAATGTCAAATGTTTCAAGCGTTTGTGTCGCTCTTTAACGCATCGGGAATGATTAGAGCAAAAAAAGTTCACTGGCCCTTTTTTGTTAGTTCAGACTTCGATTCACTGACCATTAAGTTTGGTCGTCAGATCCGAGCTAGCTCCAACGGTTCGCCCGCTATCGGGCTTACAAATAAAAACGCTCCGTGCAGAGGTTAACAAGAAGATGCGCGATTTTTTTGTGGGAATATTTTTGGAAGGAGGGTTTGTTAAAAGTAAAAATTACCGGTTTTCAGAAACTTTTCCTGTTGGTTACAACGGCCAAAAGGTACCCGCGTGCCAAATTTCAAGTTTCCAAGCACTTCTAGAACTATGTATAGGAAATTATGTGCTATGATTCTCCGTCAGTGAGTGTGAGGTGAGTGATGTCAGGTTTCCACATGCGGCTGTATATATTATAGGATAACTCGTTAGAGATACGAAGAAAACAAGTGACTGGACCACATTTCTTGTCTCGAATAATTGAATTTTCTCTTTCGATTATGCCATCATGATTTAAGCTACTGACCTATAATTTAGGCAGGCGTACAGCGCTGTAGGATCAAACAGACTGCACTGGGTCTGTTCTAAAATAAAATTCACTTAATCGCGTTTTTTAGCGGCCAAACCAATCGAGGGGTAGAGTAAAAAGTCACTAGACCTGTTTTTGTAGAACACTTCATTCCGCTACTAAGGGACTTTTCATTTCAGATCCGGAGCTACAACCTTACGGTTTAGACGCTACAGAGCCTAAAAAAAAAATCTACTCAAGCGAAAAATCGTCAAAATTTGACAAAATTTTCGAATTTGAGAGCATGTTTCGGGTGGTCCAGTAGAGATGGGGGCAAGTATAATGTGCAATTCTGTAGATCATAAAATATTGCTAACACCCGTTAAAAATATAGATTTGAGCTACTAACAACGGTTTAGTCGCTAGTCGGCTCGAGAAAGCAAAAAGCTACACACAGTCTTTAACCAGTTTCAACCGGGGTTTTTTTTTTTAATTTTTTTGAGGGGTTTTGTTTAAATTAAAAAAATTCCCAGTTTTTCAGACTTTTCCTGTTGGTTACACGACAAAACAGGTTCCCCGCGTGCTCAAATTTTCAAGTTTCCTAGCAAACTTCTAGAACTATTGTTAGAATTTGTATACAACTCATCAGTGGAGGTGAGTGAGTGGTTTCACATTGCGGCCTGTATAAGTATTTAGATTAACGTTAGAGATACGAGAAAAAAGTGACTGGGACCTTTCTTGTCGAAAATTTAATTTTCTCTTTCTGATTATGCCATCTGATTTAAGCTACAACAGACCTATATAATTTAGGCTGAGTACAAGCGCTTAGGACAAAAGACTGCACTGGGCCTGGTCTAAAAAAATTCACTTATTCGCGTTTTGCGGCACAAACCAATCGAGGTTAGAGTAAAAAGTCACTAGACCTTTTTTTGTAGAGAATCACTTCATTCCCTACTAAGGACTTTTCATCAGATCCGAGCTACAACCTACGGTTTTAGACGAAACTACAGAGCCTAAAACAAAAAATCTTCAAGCTGAAAATCGTCCAAAATTTGACTCAAAATTTTCGAATTTGAGAAGCATTGTTTTGGGTGGACCAGTAGAGATGCGGGGAAGTATAATGTGCCCCATTCTGTAGATCATAAAATTTGCTAAAAAAACCCGTTAAAAATTAGATTTGAGCTACTAACAACGGTTTAGTCGCTAGACTGGCTCGAAAGCAAAAAGCTACACCAGTTTTTTTAACCAGTTTCAACCGGTTTTTAATTTTTTTGAGGGGTTTAAAATTAAAAATTCCCAGTTTTCAGACTTTTCCTGTTGGTTACACGACAAAAGGTACCCGCGTGCCAAATTTCAAGTTTCCAGCACTTCTAGAACTATGTTAGAATTTGTATACATCCATCAGTGAGTGAGTGAGTGGTTTCACATGCGGCTGTATAAGTATTTAGATAACCGTTAGAGATACGAGAAAAAGTGACTGGACCTTTCTTGTCGAAAATTTAATTTTCTCTTTCGATTATGCCATCAGATTTAAGCTACGACCTATAATTTAGGCAGGCAGTACAGCGCTTAGGACAAAAGACTGCACTGGGCTGTTCTAAAAAAATTCACTTAATCGCGTTTTGCGGCCAAACCAATCGAGGTAGAGTAAAAAGTCACTAGACCTTTTTTGTAGAACACTTCATTCCCTACTAAGGATTTTTTCATCAGATCCGAGCTACAACCTACGGTTTTAGACGCTACAGAGCCTAAAAAAAAATCTACAAGCGAAAATCGTCAAAATTTGACAAAATTTTCGAATTTGAGAGCATGTTTCGGGTGGACGGTAGAGATGCGGGGAAGTATAATGTGCCCATTCTGTAGATCATAAAATTTGCTAAAACCCGTTAAAAATTAGATTTGAGCTACTAACAACGGTTTTAGTCGCTAGACGGCTCGAAAGCAAAAAGCTACACAGTTTTTTAACCAGTTTCAACCGGTTTTTAATTTTTTTGAGGGGTTTAAAATTAAAAATTCCCAGTTTTCAGACTTTTCCTGTTGGTTACACGACAAAAGGTACCCGCGTGCCAAATTTCAAGTTTCCAGCACTTCTAGAACTATGTTAGAATTTGTAGTCAAAATTTGACAAAATTTTCGAATTTGAGAGCATGTTTCGGGTGGACCGGTAGAGATGCGGGAAGTATAATGTGCCCATTCTGTAGATAATAAAATTTGCTAAAACCCGTTAAAAATTAGATTTGAGCTACTAACAACGGTTTAGTCGCTAGAACGGCTCGAAAGCAAAAAGCTACACCAGTTTTTAACCAGTTTCAACCGGTTTTTAATTTTTTTGAGGGGTTAAAATTTAAAAAATTTCCCCAGTTTTCAGACTTTCCTGTTGGTTACACGACAAAAGGTACCCGCGTGCCAAATTTCAAGTTTCCAGCACTTCTAGAACTATGTTAGAATTTGTATACATCCATCAGTGAGTGAGTGAAGTGGTTTCACATGCGGCTGTATAAGTATTTAGATAACCGTTAGAGATACGAGAAAAAGTGACTGGACCTTTCTTGTCGAAAATTTAATTTCTCTTCTTTCGATTAATGCCATCAGAATTTAAGACCTACGACCCTATAATATTGGGCAGTACAAAGCGCTTAGGAGGAACAAAAGACTGCAATGGGCTGTTCTAAAAAAATTCACTTAATCGCGTTTTGCGGCCCCAAACCAATCGAGGTAAGGGGTAAAAGTCACTAGACCTTTTTTGTAGAACACTTCATTCCCTACTAAGGATTTTTCATCAGATCCGAGCTACAACCTACGGTTTAGACGCTACAGAGCCTAAAAAAAATCTACAAGCGAAAATCGTCAAAATTTGACAAAATTTTCGAATTTGAGAGCATGTTTCGGGTGGACCGGTAGAGATGCGGGGAAGTATAATGTGCCCATTCTGTAGATCATAAAATTTGCTAAAACCCGTTAAAAATTAGATTTGAGCTACTAACAACGGTTTAGTCGCTAGACGGCTCGAAAGCAAAAAGCTACACCAGTTTTTAACCAGTTTCAACCGGTTTTTAATTTTTTTGGGGGGTTTAAAATTAAAAATTCCCAGTTTTCAGACTTTTCCTGTTGGTTACACGACAAAAGGTACCCGCGTGCCAAATTTCAAGTTTCCAGCACTTCTAGAACTATGTTAGAATTTGTGTATACATCCATCAGTGAGTGAGTGAGTGGTTTCACATGCGGCTGTATAAGTATTTAGATAACCGTTAGAGATACGAGAAAAGTGACTGGACCTTTCTTGTCGAAATTTAATTTTCTCTTTCGATTAGCCATCAGATTTAAGCTACGACCTATAATTTAGGCAGTACAGCGCTTAGGACAAAAGACTGCACTGGGCTGTTCTAAAAAAATTCACTTAATCGCGTTTTGCGGCCAAACCAATCGAGGTAGAGTAAAAAGTCACTAGACCTTTTTGTAGAACACTTCATTCCCTACTAAGGATTTTCATCAGATCCGAGCTACAACCTACGGTTTAGACGCTACAGAGCCTAAAAAAAATCTACAAGCGAAAATCGTCAAAATTTGACAAAATTTTCGAATTTGAGAGCATGTTTCGGGTGGACCGGTAGAGATGCGGGAAGTATAATGTGCCCATTCTGTAGATCATAAAATTTGCTAAAACCCGTTAAAAATTAGATTTGAGCTACTAACAACGGTTTAGTCGCTAGACGGCTCGAAAGCAAAAAGCTACCCCATTTTTTAACCAGTTTAAAACTTTTTTTAATTTTTTTTGAGGGGTTTAAATTAAAAAATTCCCAGTTT
>NW_025781531.1:0-44142 GCF_021130785.1 Homalodisca vitripennis | reverse complement strand
CATTCACTCGCATAGTGCAGCGCTGAAAGTACATTACAGTTTAGTTTATAATTTGTGAAGTTAAGTTTGTTTGGAAAGTACAGTACAGTTTAGTTTATAATTTGTGAAGTTAATAGTATTGGACTGTACAGTAGTTTCAAGAACATCCAGTAAGTTAGTTTTTTCTTTTATTCTGTACATTATTGTTGTTTTAAGGTTAGATTAGTTGTAATATTGTAGGCCGTAGGATGTTTATAATTTGACATGGCGACCTCTAGTAAACCTAATAAAAGAAGCAGAAATGTTTTATCTATTGAATCAAAATTAAAAATCATTGAAAAACTAGAAAAAAGGTGAAACAGGGACATCTTTAGCAAAACAATTTATAACGTTGGCAAGGCAACAATATCAGAGATAAAAAGTAAAAAATCTGAAATCCTTAAATTTGCCTCCAAACTGGACAGCGAAGATGGATCTAGAAAAAGGAAATCGATGAAAAGACCTCAAGATGAAAAAATTAGAAGAGGCGATGTATCTATGGTTCATTCAAAGGCGAACAAAGGGGGAACCAATATCAGGCCCTTTTGCTTTGTGAAAAAGCCATCCAAATCAATAAAAAACTTGGTGGGTCAGCCGACTTCAAGGCTAGTACAGGGTGGTTGAAGAATTTTTAAATCACGCCATGGTATACGTGAGCTTGACATACAAGGTGAAATATTATCTGGAGATTCTGCAGCTGCAGAAAAATTATAAAGAGACATTTTCCAAACTGTTAACAGATGAAGGATATTCATTGGATTTGGTATACAATGCTGATGAAACAGGCCCTTAATTGGAAGGCACTGCCGCGTAAATCATTGGCATCAAAACGAGAAAAGGCGGCGCCAGGATTTAAGGTTAGCAAGGAGCGTGTAACAATCATGGTTGCAGCAAACGCTACTGGTACGCATGCATTGCCTCTCCTAATGATAAGCAAATCTAAAAAGCCTAGGTGTTTTAAAAATGTGACTTGTTTACCTCTTACCTACAAATCACAAAAGAATGCGTGGATGAATTGTGAAATTTTTTTAGACTGGTTTACTAATGAATTTATCCCTGATGTCAAAAAGTACAAAAAAGATAACAATAAGCTGGGGAAAGTACTTCTCGTTATAGACAATGCCCCAACCCACCCGGATGTTGAAATATTGAACTCAATCGATGAGGACTTTAAAGTGACCTATTTACCACCTAACGTGACAGCGTTACTTCAGCCCATGGACCAGGGCGTTATAGAAAAGCTTAAAAGGATGTACAAAAAAGCAAGTTCTTCGTCGCTTGTTACTTGCTGATGCCAATGAAGAAAGTGTTGTGCAATTTGCCAAAAAACTCAATGTCAAAGATTGTTCTTACATGATAGCAGACTCTTGGAGCACCATGAAAGAATGCAACTTAAAAAATGCTTGGAACAAAATTTTAGAAAAGACTCGTAAAAACATAGAGCCTAAAGTTACAGACCAGGAAGATGTTGATGAATTTTTGGAGTTGTATGGAGAAATTCCTGGATTTTCAGAATGTGACATACAAGATACTGAAGATTGGCTAACAATGGACAATGACCCAGGCTTCCAGATCCTTAATGATGAGGAAATTGTTTCTCTGGTGCTGGCTGAAGATACCACCCAGCATGACAGCGATGAAGACTGTAACACAGATACTGCAGAAAGCACCAAGAATCGTCCAAGTCATGAAGAAGCTTTTTCGGCATTTAATACTGCGATGTCTTGGCTTGAAAAGCAAGAGGAGAGCTGCCCAACTCAGCTTTTACTGCTAAAGAGGCTTAGGGACTTAGCAGCTAAAAAACGGTCCTCAAGTTTAAAGCAAAAGACAATAAAAGACTATTTTACAAAGTAATTCCAATGCAATACATTACAGTATTAAAAATGTTACTTTATCATATTTTTATGTTTCTATTTTTTTAAATTTGACATTACTCTTTATAAAATTTGTGAATATTATATTAACTTCAGTACAAAATTACATAAAAAAGTTGATTAATATAATAAAAGTATTATGTATACGTAAATATGTTGTGTTTTTAATTTCCACATGCTTAATCAATAATTTACCTATCAGTAAGCGCCTCAAATGGCATTATTAAAAACTATGTTTGATTATCCGAACATTTGATTATCCGAACACCCTCAGGTCCCAGTTAGTTCGGATAACCGACGTTCTACTGTAGTTTTAATCATTCACTACATACCAGTTTTTATTACATTGTGATAGCATAAAACGTATTTTACAATAAATATTTATCTATTGTCAATCCCTATCAGTATCCCCTTATAAATGCACCCTGTTATACTTTATTGTTTGCCATACAGGTTGCAGCAGGCTATGACAACCTGGAGATGGTGTCCTTGCTACTCTCTCATGGAGCCCATCCCTTCCTCTCCACTCTACTTAAGGACTCACTGTGCTACTCAGGGTCGGCCCAGAGAGGCTGTTACAGGTCAGTGACTCACTCTTTCAGTAATCGCTGAGGTCTGGTGTTGTTTATGATACTTTCAATGTACATAGAACATATTATTAAAATATTAGTGATGGGTTGATTCCTACACTTGATACTTGACTTTTGGTATTGAAGGCATTACGATACAATGCCACTTTTCACTTGAGTCTGATACTAATCTTTTCAAAGTACATAATAAATTAATATATCAGAATAATAATAAAATCAACAGAAGTTCTTAAGATATGTTTTGAGAGTCACAATGTCACAACAAGTTATGTATAGAAGCTGAATCTCAAATATTATTTTCTTTACAGTTTGAATTTTCTGTTTTTATTTATATTTGCGAATCACCAGGAGTCTGCTATGTTTATTTACGGATGCGTTTTTCTTGTTTTTGGTGTATGAAAATAAGTAAATAAAATTAACAAATTATTGTAGTTTTGAAAAAAATATTATGCTTGCAGTTTCTCTTTCCTATGTGTATGTATTTTTGTGTATCACCATGTAGCCTATGTGCTGATGTCTGTTGCTGTCAGCAATAACAAACAGATGTTTACTAACTTTTGTTTTTCTTTTAATTTGTATGGTTTCTAAAATATGTTCTGTATAAGAATATACTCATGTTTATATCTTAAAATGTTTTACCATGTCTAATAAGGGTTTTTTAATGTTTGGTTGGCCGCTCCTATTGGCCACGTTTATTATAACGGTAATAAAACAAAACCATTTAAAGTATTACATTCTTACTTATTAATAATACTGGAATTCATATTGAACTCAGCATCGAGACTACAATTTTGGTATCGGTATTGGAATCAGTACTAATCTATTTATCACCTGATTTTAGTAGTACCTATATTTAGTAAAGTTTTTGAATGTTGTATAAAAAGAGCAAATGTATAATTACTTTGTTTAGAGAAAACTTCTTTGTAAAGAGCAGTTTGGTTTTTTACCTGATAAAACACTAATAAAATAAGTTAAATTGGTTGTTTAAATAATCTTGAGAAACTTCAAAAAGGAGGAAATATTATCCAGCACCTGTCTAAAGCATTTGACAGTACACTATCTCGTGATTTGCTTTTAAGTAAACACCATTGTTGTAGTTTACAACAATCAGTCAGTCATTTTGAAATCCGTGATGCTGAATGAGTTGGTTTTAGTTGGGTACGCAAATGAAATTGTGGTTTTGATCGCCTCGTGACACATTGAGCCGGCCCAGCTTAAGCTGAACCAAGTCATGCGCATCGTTAACAACTGGATGGCAGACAATGGCCTGTCCCTGGCTCTAGCTAAGACAGAGATTGTGATCTTCAGCAAGAAGAGGATAGAAACTGTCGTACTGCTCGGCATGGGTTTAGTAACAGTCCGGACCACTTGAACCGTCGAGTATTTCAAAGTAATGGTCGATTATAAGCTGACCTGGAAGAACCAGATCTTCCAAGCTGCGGACAAGGCTGCTAAGGGGGTCTAATCCCTTAGTTGGCTGATAGCCAACGTTGGTGGCCTCAGGTCCAGCCATAGAAGACCTGTCATGACTGCAGTCCAGTCCACTCCCTGTATGGAGCTGAGGTGTGGGCAGATGCACTGAACAACTAAGAGTATTGGATCGGGATGGAACGTCAAGCAGAACTCAGAGTCACTTCTGCGTATCATACAGTCTCCAAGCCAGCAGTCCAGTTGGTCGCTGGAGTCATCCCTGGCAGGGGAGAGAGGCAATCTATCAGTGATGTGGAGACAACCGCTTTTAAAAAAAAAGAACGTATCAGCACCTATCAGAAATGGCAGAAAAATGTAGGAATACAAATCTTTGGGACAATGGACCTCAAGGCTCATCTTGCACATCCAATCTTGGAACGGCGGCATGGTGAGATGAATTACTACCTCAACCAATTCCTGAGTGGACATGAGTACTTCTAGACTTATCTGTTTCGTATGGACAAGACCGGGTCATTGGACTGCATGTACTGCCCATGCATTCCCAACAATGCGGAACACATTTCTTGCACTGCTCGCATTGGGAAAGGTCTCGCCACAAGGCAATACGCACTGTTAGTGCTTGATTGGTAGACTCGGTCTGCCAAGTGATGCTGGAGGGTCAGGAACACTGGTGGGCCTGTTTGTCGCACTTCATCTAAGACATCTGCGCAAAGAAGGCTGATCTAGATTGTCACATGGTCTAGACCTTAATTCTTCGAAGGCCAGATCTGTGCGAGCTCGGAGGGTTTAGGTTAAAATCAGACCTAACCTGGAGTAATGTAACAAACCGTTTTGGATTCGGATCCAGAAGTATAGAAGAGGTTTTTAGGGGATAGTTCACGTCTTTTGGGAAAGTTCCTCACTTGAGGCTGGTCACTTGAGTGCATTTTCCTGCCTCTCTCTAAAAAAAATGTATGGTGTACAATGTAAAGAGTTACACTTAATGATCTCCTATCTAAATAATAGGACAAATGGTAACTTAAGGCTCTGATGTATTAGAGTTTAAAAACCATTATTTAAATTGGTATTCCTCAAGGCTGTCCTTGGGCATTTATTTTTTATTGTAGCCATAAATGATTTTCCATTTAATTTAACCTTTATGTCTGTCTAATTAAATGCAGATGATACAACTTTGCTCGATTTTTAATAGCACTTAATTAGCATTAATTAGACATTATGATACGAGGGTTGCTTTTGATTGGTTTAGAGAAAATTATTTGAATATAATCACTATTAAAACAGAAAATGTGTATTTTAGTTTAAACTCTACTATGACAAATAGAAGTAATTCAGTTAAGTTGTTGGAGGTTTATTTGGATTACAGTCTTAGTTGGGATACTCACACAAGTAGTTTATGTACGAAGCTATCTAGGGTTACTTATGTACTACGTAGATTAAGTTTATGTGTAAATAGAGATATGTTACTAACATCTTATTTTGCATTTTTCACTCACTTCTGTCATATGGAATAATCCTGTGGGAAGTAGTAGTGAAGCACCAGGAGGTTTCCTATCAAAAAATTCTATTGGTTTAAGGTAACTCCCTTATACACTGTCAATGAATTCTTAGTCTGTGATACAAGTACTATAAAGTAAACTTTGTTTTTTTATTATTGTGTCTGTTTTAACTTTATGTTTTTTATTAGTTTTGTTTGGGTGATAATTTTAATTGTATGCATTTTTAAGTCTTTAAGTTGAAGCTTTCTAACTACACTGTTGGTAGTTATTTTTATCTTCCCTGTTTAGTGTATTTTTCATTTTATAAATTATGTATTTTTATTTTGTTATTGTAAACCTTTTAATTTTAACACTAGAATAATGAAAAAGGACTTAGAGAGAATACTTTGAACTGTAATATTGTTTTCATTTATATTATAGTAGATGTTTACTATATTTCTCACAATGACTACTGTACCTTAAATGGATATAAAGCTTCTTGATTCTCGGAATTGAATTTTGTTATCAACTCATTCTTTTAAAAAATAAATTATTGCTGATTTCTGTAATATTGTAGTCATCCTAACTCAGTTTGATATGAAGTAAGGATTAATCCTAAGTGGTTCAAGATAAGGTAACAGGGTTTCTTCATACATTTACCATCTTACAATGCTAGTAAAAAATCACTAACAGTACATTTAGGGATCCGAAATTTGATTTCTTCTTTAGCTGGGAGATCAAACTAATCTAATGGATAATCTAGGTTACAGTGTAATTATAAATTATGACACTAATCTAACCGAGAAAGAAGCCAGATTGACTTTGTATCACTGAACAATGGCAAATGTCCAAAAATTTCTGTTACCTTTGCAAATCTTACATTGTCAAAAACAAATTTAAAACATTGGATTACGTTAATATTAAGAACCTCTAATTGTTTGACTAATACATGACAACAACTAACGTAGTTCATTGCGTCCTAAAGCTATCTATGCAGTAATAAAAGTAATTAGTGTATATTCATTTAAAATATTTCAATGTGTTGACAGAGTAAGAACCACGGTTTTATTTTCAGTATTCACTGTGTAATTACAATTACAACCAAAACAATGTTTTTTTTTTTAGTTGATAGTTTATTTTTGTTAAACAACTAGCATAATAAAACATTGCAACATTCATGTCCAAATCATGATTTTAACAGTATAATGGTACCTTATGTTGGCAGTGCTATAGCGGTAGCAGCAGCCCACGGTCAGAGAGCAGTACTGCACAAGCTACTGTCTCATCCTCTCAGCCCAAACACCAAGGAGGTCCTTAGCCTAGAGGAGATCCTGGCAGAGGGCGCCAACCAGTTGACTACTGACCGCCGAGCTGCCACTAGACTCAGAGAGGTTGGTATACAATGACCTTAACTCTTAAAGCACTAAAGAAAATTTGGCCTGGATACAATTAGTGTAGGCCTATATTTAGAGATTTTAAAACAAATTTAGTTTTTGGCAGAAATTTATTTTGTGTTTCTTGGAAGAAGCAGCCGCTTCTACATTGTGAATGCACCATAAAGGCTCTTCATGCCATACTCCATACCACACCACCACTATTCAGATGAATTGGCGATAAAAGAATAAAACTGGTTATTGATTTATTTTTGGTTCAATACAATTTAAGTTTGCTTCTCGACATTTACACACTTCTACACATTCCTGAATTTTAATGTACAAAATATAACTATGGACATTCCTATTTTCACGATTAGCGTGATGGTATGGACATATCCGTGTGCCGCATTTAATATTAATTGAAGAACATTGATCTTAATAATTTACAGTGATGTTATCCGTAAAATCGTGTGATTTTCAATGTAACTGATTATTCATTGGAACAGTTGCACGCTGAAGCTTTACATCACCACTAAAAATAAATTATATTGTTTGGGGAGGGCTTAAGATTTTCCAGAAAGTTTAGACTACATCTTTTTAGTAATATAAATATTGCTTAACTATTAAAATGCATATATTCAAGAAATAATGTAATTATCTATATAATAAACATAAAAGGAAGAGAATATTAATTTAGCTCTTTAAAAATAAAGTGTTTTTAGTTATTATGTGGTCTTCAAAAAGTTAATATCACAATCTAAAAATTATTGATGGAATAGAAGAGATCTATTGTCCTTTTTATTAGCTTTTTTAGAGCTTATACAGTTGTATCTGTATTTATGTAATTTTATAGCAAATGTTGTTATGAAAGAATTATTTTATTATCTATTACCATTTTTGCTCTTCTACAACTTGGTAACAATTGCAAGTTCACTTATTAACAACTGATCAGTGGTACCTTTGCTGGTCCTTTACTCCTCTTCCAATGAGTTGAATTATTCATACTTAGATTTAGTATTTTTCTCCTCACTTATTAACTATTTTAGTACCAATGTCGGATTGATCGGATGTCAGCTGTACTGCTGAGAAATGTGGCATCCATTTTATCGGACTTTCCATTTTTATTTTTTCCCACCACCAAATATTTAACAGAACTGAAACCCAGTAAAATTATTCTCAACATATGGGTTCAAACTGCACTAAAACTCCAAACACTTCTGGGCAGTAAGCTACAAAAATAGTGTGGTACGAAAAAGGGATAATGAATAATTCTGAAATTTAACCTCAATTTTGATTCCTCTGCTCCTGTGCTGACGTGTTGTGATGTGATCAGACAGGTGGAGAGAGCCCGGCCCAGCAGCAGGTGCTCAAGCTGACGAAGCCTCAAGTCAAGTGTCTGCAGGAGGCAATGTACCACAGCACAGAAAACAACCATCTCGGTCAGTACAACAATGTCCTGAGTCTCATTTTCAAATTTTATTTGTCAATCAAGTCTAGAACAAGTTTAAAATTTAATGAATGGTTTAATAACAGCAAATTTTGAGATCTTCAACCCTACCATATCAAATTTTGTTTTAATTAATCATTGACTTGTGATTGATACTCTGATTACACATTTCATGTGAGACTTGGATATTTAACTTAATTGGTAAAAATTATAGTTGTGATTTATATTTCAAACAAATTGATATTGGTTTTTGACATTAATTCTCTTTTTCCACTGATAACATACAACTCACGACTATTTCAATTGTGTTTTTTTTTTTATTTAATGTTAAAAATAGTTTCTTGAAAAGAGTAAAATTATATTTTGACTAAAGCAAAACAGTGATAACAAGATAGGCCTTTGCAGTCCTGATATAAATTGGTTTCTGGTTTCATACCCTCACAAAATGTTTAAATTGAATGAGAAAGAACATTATAGTCATGCAATATAATTTGATGATAAATAAACCATGGTTTGTAAAAATAATTTTATAATTTATTTTCTCATCATTTCCAGCACTTTCAATTGTTGAGTTCCCCCAGGAGAACCCACTTTTGGCTGGTTTATACCTTTCAGTTAACGTACACTGGGTACAGCAAAAACTGATGTGTCACTTAAATCTGGGTAACCCTTTAGATGTTCAGTAGCGTTACATCATTAACCGCAATCGTCGAGACATTGGTTTTTCAAGGATAGATCAATAGGTCCACTGCAGTTGCCAGTTTAGATATAAGAGCGTGCCTCCCCTGCCTGCTTCTGAATTGGTTGAAACTTTTAGAAATATTTCGAGACTGAGCTGAAACATTCATGAAAAAGTTTGAAATTAAAATTATTATCACTAATTAAAACAACAGATTTATATAACTGGCAAATTCAATTTAGGTATGAAGTAATCATTATATCTTTTATTTTACTTTTATTAGACTCCACATTGTTTAAAATGTAATTATATTTTATGTACAGAGATAACGCTGTATATCCGTAACTTGGGCATTGCATGGACACTTCACTGTTGGATGTACACACTGGCCACAGCACATGACCATCACCTGGAGAACATGATAGACCAGCTGCTGCAGGACTTTCTCCAGGTCTGGCCAGATGACTGCTCTACTCAGTTTGTGGACGAGTGTTTGCCTCTGCTCTTCAACATCTTCCGCTACAGCAAGGTCAGGCTGCACCATATATTATAATATAACTGCTTCATCTCTTTTTCTATTAAATTTGTTATTTAGATTTTTTATTTTAACCTAAAAAGCTACAACCTAAGTTTGGTTAGAATTATCTCTCACTCAGCTCAGATGGAGTCAGGTGGTTGTCCTCTTAACTTGCCAAGCCATGCTTAGTGGTCAGCTGCGTTCTGCATCACACTCGGTGCTTGCTTAATCATGTATACTATTTTAACTCGGATTTAAATGGCACTATTTGACCTTTGGCTCTTTAAATGACTGACATTTAAATGAAATTCTCAAATACTTTACAAAGTTTACTAGCTTCAAGGTTGTAATTGTATCGATTTGCTCTTAAATGGACCGAGTAATATGTAATTTTGATAAGATACACTATAGGAGCTACAGTATTAAAAATAATTCTGAACAATGTTTACTATGGTATGTGCTGCAAAATAGAGAAATATTAATTTAGTTACTTATTTGACAGAGAGAATGCAGCACTTTTATGTATAACAGTGCTTTAAAATGGGCTAAACATAGTGGCCTGAAGAGTTGAACAGCAAAACAGCGAGGGCTGCTAGGTGTGGCCCCTGGGCTCAGGGACAGGATGTGTTCATAAATAAATAACCTGACACAGAGAACAGCCTTAGCCACCCTTGTGGTCTGAGGATCTGAAAGGATAATCATATAAGTTTAATTCCGATCATAAAAAATATTATTCAAGTTTCAAATATGTTGTATTGATCATAAAAACTTAGTTTAATTCTCTTCCATTTTCAAAACACACCATATACATAGTGCTAAAAATATAAAACTAAAAACATAATATTAAACATTTATATTTTTATTCTCAACTATGATCATTAGCAAAAATTGGTAGAGAAATGAAAAAAATAACAAAAAAATCATTATCTATACAACAGAGAGTATAAATAGTTACAAGAGAATTTATTAGATAGTAGCACAATGTAAGAAAGTAACCAACAGCTAGCCATGAAATACGAACCGATTTTGACAACTCAGATATGAGGGTGGTAGATAGTAGTTTGAGTGGGTTACAATAGTAATAATAATAATGGACCAAAGCTATTATTTTAACCCACTTTGGCTGTTAGCGCAGGAATGGGTTAAAATAATAGTACCTAGAATGAGTCAGTCATTGGGTAATTTCAACAAGTTATATAAAAAATGGTTACTTTATTATTTATAAAATTTTTTTGCCACAAATTTGAGTCAAAGTTTTATCATTTTAAACCCGTTAAAATTTTCATATTAAATTTATATTTTATTAAATAGAAGATTATCTGTAGGAATACATTTTGGATGTTTGTGGATGTTATTTACAATATTGTTATCCAAGTATGTTATATAATTTTCAAATTTTTAAATAATAGTTAATGTGATATTTTACAATAATTTTGACACAATCAAGAAATTCAAAATGAAATATTACTAAACAAAGAAGTTTACTACAAGTAAAATTTGGTTTCCGTTTTGTCTGGCAGTTAATTTTACTTTTTTAATTGTGACCAGAAGAGGGCACCCTTCCAGAGGACTAATTATCTCTCTTGGATCCTCCACTAGATCTCCCCTATCCAAGCCTAACCAGCTTTGGTGAGGAAATAATAAACTAATAATTTAGATACGGTTCCGACAGTTCCCTAATTATAACACTTAAGCCTAGAAGATCTACGTACACTTCTACCCGGCCTACTGTACATGACAGCGGCACAACGACTTTGACACGACCTCCGCTTGACGCAGCTATCCTAGGCAGTAATAATCCTACTACAAGAACCTGTCCAGTAGAATTCCAGATAGTAGGTGGCTCCCATTGTTAAAGCTATGACCTAAATATTGGTGCAGCTGGCTATCGTGTTTGCGGCTGCTGATAGATTATGCGCCAAATTCAAATCTATAGTGGCACTTGCCGCATAACAAATTATAAGCTTAGCCAAAAATAATGTCATATCATGGGTATATGTTTATGTCATAATAAGGACATACCATTTGATTTAGTGCCCAGCAACTTTTACATTATTAAAAGAAATTCTTTATTTTTTGTACGGCACGTTTAGTTACCTTAAAACTACTATTTTAAAAACATATTTGTAAAGCAGTTACACTCTAGAAGTGCCTTTTGTGGATTTGAAGTACATCTGACTATAGGGCTCTGTCCAATAGGCTTCAAAAATTCCAATATTAATATACAAGAGTATTTTTGTTTGGTTTAAAACCACTGATTGCTTAAACACACATGTTGCTCTGGCAGTTGTTCTCAATATACTAATCAACTTTAATAAAATAACAATGCTAATCAATCAGCTGATCAGGGCTTATCTCAGTAATACCAACTTAAAGTTATAAAAATTACAAAAATTAGCCTACCAACAGTTTTTCCCCAGACCTGTTTGCCTCTTTAATTATTGAATGACCCTCATACAAAAGCTGATACTAACGGTGTAAATTTCAATAAGCTGCAATTTCGATTAGAGTCATCCTTTCAGGTCAGTATTGTGGCATTGTATTCTACAAATAAAGACCTTTAATTTGATATGCTACTCGACTTATGCTACATTAAAACTTTTCCACCGACTCCTTGTGGGCCATCCCCCTGGGAGCGTAGGGGTCCTCTAAATACGTGTTAAAATCGTTTTTCATGTACACTAACAACATGTAAAGTTTTGTAGCAATATTTGTTATGGTCAAAGTAATATTAACCCTTCAACGCGTTTTGCCGTACTAGGTACGTCATGACACTTTTACTTGAGATCGCGTTTTGCCGTACTGAGTACGTCATGGAGTAGTCGGTTATTTTTGTAGCTGTAACAGACGACTATCGAATGTTTTCAATGAAAAATGTATACCAATTGAAAGGAGAAGATTCAAACTTTCGATTAATTGAGTCGATATCTCGAAAAATCGATCTTTAGAAAAAATATCTGAGAAATCAGCTGCATTCAAGACGACGTCATTGCCGTGCAGCCGATCGTTTTGTCAGCTTACGTTTGTTGTTGTTTACAGTCATTGTTAGTGTAATGGTTATGTTCAACTGACATATTTTTGTGTGTTTTACGTTCCTTTGTTTAGTTATTATTATTAGTTTTACAAGCTAACTATATTGTTTTGAAGAAGGAAATCCCGTTTTGACAGGAACAATTTGTTGTGTTTTATAAACACGAGTTGGGGATGGTTTGTAGGTTAGCTAGCTTTTAGGGAAATTAACCTAAAGTAGGTTAATTTTTGTTTAATTTGGGCTAATTTTAAACACTAACAACATAGAAGTATAATAAAAATAATTATAAACTTGGGTAATTTGCTTATATTATTTATAAAACACAAAATCTCTAAAAAACCGCCAGAAAAATCAACGCAGGAGGGAGTATGACCATGAAAAAAAAATAAACGCGTTGAAGGGTTAAGCCAGACCGGGACTTAATTGGCTCTGCAAGCTATATTTAAGCATTTTAATACAAACTTCCAATTTAGAATTTAACTTAGGTTAAAGTATTAAAGTTTGTAAACTTAAATAAAAATGTGAGTAAATGATAGCAAGTATTTTGTAAAGTGTAATTACCGGTACTATAGTAGATCAGGTAGATTATTATCAATAATTGCTACTGTATTGTGTGATTTACTAATTCAAATTTGTATAATTGCTGCAGAATGAAGGCACAACTTTATTGCTGGCAGACATTTTCTCAACGTGTTTTGGATGGGAGCCAATTAAGCGAATTCGTGACTCTACGTTAAGTGGTGGTGCACGTATCGATCCCAAGTTTGTCAACAACGCAGAACTGAGTGATGTACAGTTTCCGTGTGGAGGGTCGTGTATTCTACGGCCACAAGATCGTGCTGGTCACGTCTTCCCCTCGCTTCCGTGGCATGCCTTAGCTCCAAGCTGTGTGAGGGCAACCCTCCCATCGTACAGATCAATGACATCCGCTATCACATATTCCAGGTCAGTCTTAATTAAAAAAATTGTCAAGGATTTTTAAGTTTTGCGGGTTTGGAGAGCCCTGTTATAAGTTTTTAAAATTATTTTGGTATTCATGCTCCTGAAGTATAATACAATTTCCAGTTGTATTGGTTGTTTACTTTTACAGGGGCATCTGCTAAGGGTAGACGTTTTTTATAATCTCAGTGATTTTCATTTGTACAAAAATAGATCAAAGAATTTGTATCAAATTTTGTGTGAAAAATGTTAACAAAGGCCTATGGTTAATCTGCTATAAGTAAAACAAGAAATGACAATGCAGAATTAGTGAAACGTATTATAACAGGTGATGAATCTCAAGTTTTACGGATATGATGTCGAAACTAAGGCTCAATCATCCCACTGGAAGCATTCTGGATTGCCAAGAGAGAAAAAGGTTTGACAAGTGCAGTCGAACGTAACGGTTATGTTCACTGTGTTCCTCGATTTTAATGACATAGTGCATCATAAACTTTTGCCAGAAGGTGAAACTACCTCCAAGTTCAACGCTGTTTGCGTGAAGCTTTCCGAAAAATTCTAAGATTTTTGGCAAAACAGGCTTTTGTACCATGACAATGAATCTGCTCATACTTCATTGCTTGTTCGTGGATTTTTGGCCAAAAACAGTGCTGTAACGATGCTCCAACCTTATATTCTCCATACATGGCTCCGTGTAAATTATTTGTTTCCAAAAATTAAGGGAACCTTAAAGGGCTGTCATTTAACAAGCATAAATGACATTAAAAGTGTATCTCTGAAAGAGCTAAAGGCTATTACAAAGATTGAGTTTGAGAAGTGTTTCTAGGATTGGAGGAAACGCTGGCACAAGTGCATATCTTATGCACTATTTTGAAGGTGACAACATTATTTTAGATAAATAAATACAGATTTTTTTTTCTAAAAAATTAAAACTCCAGTTACTTCTTGAACAAACCTTGTACATTGTTCACAAATATTTTGCAAAGAAACATTTGTGTTATAGTTTTAATATTTGGTTTAAGGTAGAATTTTCATTTAGATATTACAGTTATCTATATATATAAAAGAAAGTCGTGTTAGTTACACTATTTATAAGTCAAGAACGGCTGATCCGATTTGGCTGAAAATTGGTAGGGAGGTAGCTAAGAACTGGGAGAAACACATAGGATACTTTTTATCCCGTTCCCGATTCAGGATTCCGCCCCACTGGTTACGGAAATACCCATAAGAAATGCATTACAGCAAACATATGTTATTAAGTGAAAGGGCCTGTTCAAATTGAATCAGCTGTTCTTTGTAAACATATATAATGCAACAAAAGAAATATATGTTTATATAATTTAATTACCATTTTAAATTTCTTTACATTTATAGTTTTAAAGCATAGAGTAAGCTTAAGAGAAACAGCAAATTTTATTTCAACTGTTCTTCAATCACTGTTAAGCATAGACTTTTACTATACAGATAATACAAATCAAATTTTAATTTTTTACAATTCAAAGCAGTTATCTCTGCATCTCCAAGTCAGATACGTGCATTATTTGCTATCATCATTTCGACATGCTTTCCATCGAACCCATCTAACCTGTGGCACAAATACAAGGATAATATGGCAGAAGATATTTTACATCAAATTCGTGTCAGTTCAATAAATTCCGATCTTAAAATGAATGAGGAGATACATAATCGGGCCTTACTCTTGATCGAAGACATGAGTTATCTCATGTGTGGTAGTTTATTAGTCAGGTTAGGAATGCCAGCGCCAAATCGTAAAATGAATGACGCATTTAATCGAGAATTGGAATGGGAACGTGAATATGATCACCAGGAATTAGATTTAGTAGTTCAAACAAATGTGCCCCTGATGAACCCCCAACAAAAGGAAGTTTGTGATACATTAATGAAGGCAATTGATGATGGAAACGGTGGTTTATATTTACATGGTGGAACTGGTAAGACATTCCTCATGTCAGTAGTTTTAGCCACTGTTCGTGCAAGATCCAACATTGCAGTTTCAGTTGCTTCTTCTGGAATAGCAGCCACATTGCTAGAAGGATGTCGTACGGCACATTCTGCATTAAAATTGCCGTTAAATCTTCAATATATTGAAGAACCAACGTGCAACATTACAAAGCGCTCCGCTATGGCGAAAGTTTTATCAGAATCGAAGATCATCATCTGGGACGAATGCACAATAGCGCATAAACGTGCATTGGAAGCAGTTAACCTAACATTGCAAGATCTACGTAATGACTCAAAATGTTTTGGAGGCGCAACTATTTTACTGTCTGGCGATTTCCGCCAAACATTGCCAGTAATTCCCAGATCGACTGCTGCCGACAAAATAAACGCTTGCCTCAAATCATCGAATCTATGGCGCTGTGTTAGGAAACTTCAGCTGACAACAAACATGAGAGTTGCATTGCTGAACGATACATCTGCTGAAGATTTCTCTGAGTAATTGTTGACTATCGGTAATGGTCGAGTACCTGTCGACGAATCGAGCGGATTGATTTCATTTCCTCGGAATATCTGTAACGTTGTCTCATCGAAAGACGAACTCATCAACAAAGTATTCCCAAACATCATTACTAACCTCAAAAATAATGAATGGTTGAGTGAGCGAGCAATTTTGGCAGCTAAGAATAAAGATGTAGATGACTTAAACTACATAATTCAGAATGAGATTATTGGTACACTGCATTCTTTCAAATCTGTTGACTGTGTAACAAATGAAGATGATGCCACCAACTATCCAATTGAATGTTTAAACTCCTTGGATGTACCTGGCACAATTTACAACTAAATATTGGTTCTGTAGTAAGCATGCTTCGAAACTTATACCAACTAAAACTGTGCAACGGAACAAGTTTGGTGGTAAGTAAATTGATGAATAATTTGATTTACACCACAATACTCAAAGGTGAGGAAATTCTCATTCCGAGGATCCCGATGATCCCACCCGACATGCCATTTGAGTTTAAACGGTTTTCAATTTCCGATCCGTCATGACTGTAAATAAGTCACAAGGCCAATCGTGGAAAGTTTGTGGTCTTAATCTCAAACATCCATGTTTTTCCCATGGCCAATTAAATGACGTGGCATGTCCACGGGTCGGAAGACCATCCGCGTTATTTGTTTTCGCGCCTAATAAAAAAACAAAAAATGTAGTTTATCACAAGGTGCTACAATAAATGGCAAATAAAGAATCATTGAATAATTATATTTTTTTATTTACAATTATCCTAATTTAAAAAGTAAAAAATGTGATATTGCCTTTAAGGGCGGGACAAAGTTCGCCGGGTCAGCTAGTACAATTATATAAGAAGTAAAAAAACACAAGAAGACTAAAATTTCCAAACCATTTTATTATTTTTCAAAAATATAATGTAAGTTTTATAATTCACCTCATATCGAAAGATTGCTTACACAACTACACTCTTGAATATTTTGACTAAAAGATCAGCTATCTTCAGTCAATAGATGTTAAACCAACAGATGAAAATTATCACCAGATTCTAATAATTTTGAATTATTCTTTGACTCTAAAAGTACGGTTGTTTATTACACAAGCAGTTTGGTTTAAATCAATAAATACTAAGGGGTTGGCAAGAGACACTTCTGTTTATGGTGTTTATTTATGAGTTTTTTGTGTGTATTAATCACAATGAATGTGTGTTTTCTGAGTGCAGCTGGTGATGCAGTATTTGTACAACGGTGGCTGTGACACCCTGGAAGTGGATCACAATGATGTGCTGGAGTTGATGGCTGCTGCCAACTTTTTTCAATTGGACGGTCTACTGCGGTTTTGTGAGGCTCAGTGTTCAGACATGGTGGATCTCGACAATATTGTCTCCATGTACATACACGCCAAGGTAACTTAGTTCTTCCAAGTGCATTTCCAACCGATTTTCAGCAATAAAAAATCAATTCACATTTCTGTAATTATATAAGTTAAAATAATCTGTTTTGTGCAAATTAATATTTTTTTAAATAGACGTTCAATTGACAAATAATTTATATCGTCAATAAAAATAAATTGAATCACTTTTATAAGCAAAGTGGTTACAACAGGGTCCCCACCCAACTGTGAAAACCGTGAATTTTGTTTCCCTGTGAAAAAAGGGCCGACCACTGCATGCAAGAGGAATGATCATAAACAAACACCACTACTACTGGATCGCAGCTGACAGTGACGTGTCGCAGTCCCGGTGACGTAGTAGTGTTTGGGGGGCATTTAATGGTTCACATTGGCTACTAGTTGTCGCAGTTGATCACCGAACCCTTTGGGCGTGCCAGTATTTGTTGAAATGTTGATCTCTGTGGGTTCGGTTGGAGAGTAGTCCACAGCTGTTCAATTTCGTATAAACATTAACCTACTTTTTGTATACTATTATTTAAATATTTTATCGTTTTTCATTTGCAATATTTCATATAATATCTGTGGCCTAACTACTAAACCAAAATTTTTATCTGTTTTTATTTATTTGTTTTTGTCACTTATAAGACAGATTACCTTAGAAAAATATACCCATATTTATGAATAATTGTTTACCTGACTATTTATTATCGTTATTTATTTTACAGTTATAGTACTTTTTAAGCAGTTTTTCTCAACAGTACTAGTAATTTTACATGGCAAGAAAAGTGCATTTAATTGTGTGATTATTGTACTAGTGGGAGCATATCAATATTACACCTAAATTTCAGTACAAATTTTTGCGTTACAAAATGTTAGTGTTTGCTATTGAAAAAATATTGCTGAAATATAAACTTCTTGCTTTATTGTAGCTTAACAAATAAAGAGTAAATTAATTTTTGCTTTGGCCGTCTAAAAGTGTCTTACGATATCGAACACCTTTTATCTGCATTCCATCGGTATTTAGTGGCCTATGTTAAACTGCTCTAAACTGCAGCATGACAGATCGTTGCGAGTTGCCATGATTAGGCTTGCACAATTCTCGCTCTTGGGAACTGCTCCTACGGGCTGATTAATAAAAGAGGTCTGATATGATACAAATGGTAAATTTTATTCCCTTTTATGCTCCTTATTTAACCCTTTAAGGACCATAAGAAATGTGGCATGAAAAAAAAGTTTTTCTTCTTGTAAAACATGTTGCAGTTATGTAACTAAACTATTTATTTGTATTTAAAATAATTAGTACACCTAGTTTATTATATATGGCATGGGACAAATATGTCCCTACGGACGGTAACGGAACTTGACAAAGATACTGCAATGCCATATATTTGTCCCAAGCGGACTCTAGTAAAACCTAGTAAATTGAGTAGTCCTCTATATTTCTGTAATTTTACAAGTCTTTGTAGGTTTATTTAGGTGATTGAAGTAAATATTATTTAATAAAAAGTTATTTTATTTACAAAATTATGAAATTACAAAACTTAATTATCAATATACATGTTCGAAAACGTGTCAGTTTATTATAAAAAAATAACAATAGAACATTGTTCTTATGTTGATTAGTGAAACTGTTCAAAGCAGTTTCTTTCATTGGTAAAGCATAAATGAACTTGACATATTACACATATACAGTTTGTTCGGTTTTCTACTTTGTTCTTGGCACATTCAACACATCGACGTCTGATATTTGTCTTTTTCATGATATGTTCTGGCTTCAATGAGGGTCTAATATATTTAGATTTCCTTGACAATGGAGTATTGGGAAGTGAACGCATTCTATTTGTGTAGTCACCAATTAGACCTCGTGCTATCATTTGTCGGTACTCAAGAGATGTAACAGCTTTTGAGCTCTCATTCTTCAACAACTGATTGTAAATAATACAAGCATTATTGACAGAAATGTCAAAAAGATCAAAAAATAACCTAAGGTAATACTTAATTTTTGACCTCCTGTCTACTTCATAAGTCACTTTTTTCTGGTCCATCAGGTCAACGCCGCCCATGTACTTGTTGTACTCATTTACCATTTTAGGGCAGTCAAATTTTCACTTTTTCATTAGAACCTTTTTGTCTGCGTTCAACAGTCACCTTGCCTAATGGAGAAATAAAATTAGATATCATAAGAACTGAACGGTTGTCCATCCACTTGACACATGATACACCTTTGTCAGTTGAAGCGAAGTCAATGTCACCCCGGCTCATTTCTTTGTCTGACTTCAAGCATTTTGGCATTTCTTTACGTTCCGAACGAACAGTACCACATGCCATCAGTTGTTTTTCTAACATTTCAGTTTGTAAAAGGGGAGAGTTGAAAAAGTTATCAAAATAGAACTGGATACCTTTACCACCAAGGTTTTCTGTCATTTGTAGAATAATACCTTCCCCTAGGCCACGTTCTGGATTGGTTTTCTTTCCAGTATAGATATCAAACTGGTACAAATAACCTGTTTCAGAGTCACATCTGCACCACAGTTTGAAACCCCATTTTACAGGCTTATTCTTTATGTATTGTTTCATGGCATTTTGACCCTTGAATTTAACCATATGCTCATCAATTGATTGTTTTTCTGAATTTTCTCGGGCTTTTTGAAAATGTAAATTTAGATGATTTATTACTGGCCTAATTTTTTTTGCTTTGTCATAGGTTGAGGAAGATCGCGTATTAGCGTTATGCGTGGAGTTGTCACTGAAATGCAGTGCAGAGCGAATTTTTTCGAATCTTATACGGGGCATGACATTAGAAACATATGGCACTTGAAGGTCTGGTTGAGTTGACCAATAGTCTCTTATTGAGGGAAGAATATGGTATCCCATGACTAAGTTCATTCCGAGGAAAGCTTTTATTTCATCTTCATCAGTTTTAAAATTCTCACCATTTTGTTCCATATACAGATTTGACTGTTGCACGATAAGTTCAACAAGACTGTCAAATCCTACACATTCATTGAAAATTTGTAAAGGATCGATATTGTTACCATCATAAGGAATATTGATATCTGAGAATGTTTGAAAACATGTTGGTGTAATTTCTTCATTTGTATTTTGGGCTGTAACAGGCTTATTGTAAACATTTTTCCAGGTCAAAATTTGATCTGGTTTGTTTTTTGAATTAGGTCTACGCCTTTCAGAGGATACATCACTAACATTTTTACACAAATTACTTTTTCTTTTTGAAGTTATATTATGTTTTTCAAATTGTATGTTATTATCAGCATGGGGTTCGGTTTGATGTACATTTTCACTGAAAGAATGTGAAGTTGAAGGAAAATCAGACAAATTGTCATTCTGTACTTTAGAATCAGTTTGGTTTTGAGTTACAATAGTCAAATCAGTTTTCTGAGTATTACTTTTATTTTAGCTTTTCAATTATAACTTCCTTATTAGTATATCCAACATCCTCACCTAAAAACTGACAATCTTCTTCATCAAGGAGTAAATTATCTTCATTATCACTATCTTCTGCCACAAGATACTGTAAAATTTCATCTTGTTTTATGTAAAATAAACGTTCACTAACAGAATCCATCTCACCAACTTCAATTCAATACCCTAACTAACTAGTAAGAAGAATAAAATGGCATAACCTCAAAATCTAATTTGCCAAACTGAAGGTAACTGTAGTCAGCTGTTCTCAATAAGGCTAGCCAACCTAATTTCCCTCACAGTCCATAGGGACATATGTGTCCCAACGAAAAAAAAGTGTAATTATAAGCAAATAAAAAATAATATTATCAGATTTTCTTCCTGAATATATTGGTCATGTTGTATTATGATAATATATCAAGCAATTCATAAAAATGTGCATTATGAATGTTTGTGCAAAAATAATAAAACTAAGAAACACATTTATAATTATATTGCATAATTAGATATTTTTAATAAAATAAAGGAGACTTTGTTTTACGGTGGGAATATTTTTTAAATGTATTTCTAAGCTTTTTGAATCGATAATAATTAATATTTATGAATATTAACTTGACTGGGATGTAGAAAAAAATTATTTATTCTGGGGACACATGTGTCCCTTGGTCCTTAAAGGGGTTAACAAACCATATTGTTGGACACACACCGTCCCTTGCTGCTTTTGTCCTTGCCAAGACCTAAAATCAATTCCTATTTTTTAAATTTCCTATTTCCCATTTCTGTACAAATCGATATCGTTCGTGAGATATGAAAAAGTGTTCAATAGTTTCACTGTTTCGCCACGTCTGACAAACAAAACACACCGGTATTCAATCCGAGATCCGGCAACAGACGCCAAAATGCCAAGTCCTAGGCCACTGAATGCGCTTGTGGTTTGTTTTAGCGCTATATACTGAAATCAGCCACTCCGTGTGAAAACACCATCATTTTCTATTTTTATTCATAAAGTTTATAAAAACTATTGACGTTGAAATTGCTTTCTAAGGTGAAAGAGCCGTGAATTTGATGACTAAGATTGAGTGGGAACCCTGTGACAATTGGCTTTTACTAATCATCCAATTCCCATGATAATAGAATATATATATACCTTTTATGATGTTCGATGACTCGAGTTGCATGGGTTGTAAAATGCCAATCTTCTGATTGAATGATGTCAGGGATTTTCTGCTACAGAACATTGTAGCTCTATGATGCACAATGACTAGCCTTGTGAAACAGTGATTGTATAGATGACAAAGCCAACCAGCTTATGAAATAATGCCAGACATTTCTGCTACAGAACATGATGGTTCTGCTGATGTACAATGACTACTTTCTTAACTGTGATTGAGGTGAACAATGCCAGTCAGCTGATGGAATACTACCAGGGATCCCTGTAGTATACATGGTATAGTATGTAGGGAATATGGTGGCTCTACTGATGTACAATGCCAGTCAGCTGATAGAGTACTGCCAGGGATTCCTGCTGCAGAACATGGTCGTTCTACTGATGTACAATGCCAGTCAGCTGATGGAGTACTGCCAGGGATTCCTGCTGCAAAACATGGTCGTTTCTAGCTAACTGATGTACAATGCCAGTCAGCTGATAGAGTACTGCCAGGGATCCCTGTAGTATACATGGTATAGTATGTAGGGAACACGGTGGCTCTACTGATGTACAATGCCAGTCAGCTGATAGAGTACTGCCAGGGATCCCTGTAGTATACATGGTATAGTATGTAGGGAACACGGTGGCTCTACTGATGTACAATGCCAGTCAGCTGATAGAGTACTGCCAGGGATCCCTGTAGTATACATGGTTATAGTATGTAGGGAAACACGGTGGCTCTACTGATGTACAATGCCAGTCAGCTGATGGAGTACTGCCAGGGATTCCTGCTGCAGAACATGGTGGCTCTACTGATGTACAATGACGACTTTCTTAACTGTGATTGCTGTGCAGGTGTACAATGCCAGTCAGCTGATGGAGTACTGCCAGGGATTCCTGCTGCAGAACATGGTGGCTCTACTGACATATGATGACTCGGTCAAGCGATTGCTGTTTGGGAAGAAGCTCCATAACCACGACGTATTGGCAGGAACTGCTGCTTACACTTCAAGCTCGCATCAAAGGTCGCAACAATACCACTCGACCCCAGCCCAAGCCCAAGTAACTGTTGTCTCTGACGGTGATTGTCATTTGTGTGATTTGCTCTTATCATCCAGAACGTTTTGGAAGAATATCATTTTTTTATTTATAAGCAAGCACTAATTTATTTATTTACCATACAAAATTTCTACTCAATAGATTGTGGAAGGATAGAATCAGCTAGCGTTTTTAAAAAGACAGATTTCATTAAAAAGAAAGTTGGGAGGAAATAGATCAAATTCTCTATTGTATTGTTTACTTTTATCTTCAATCTCAATATTCTTTCCTGTAAATTAAATAAACAAGAATATTCTGAAACTTGTTTATCGGCTTATAAATGTACTCTCCTATCAAAGTTATAAAACATCTCTCAAGTTAATCTAGCTGAATATTATCCTTCCAAATTCTTAAGTTTGTCATTCTTTGCTTAAGAAACTGATGATCACACTCTTGGCAGTGTGAAGCGTGATGAAATTTCATCCGAGTGAAAAACAATTAGCTTTATTAGCAAGTGAATCCAGTAATAATTCGATTTACTTAAGTGTATCTGTATACAGGAATCTGGGACATGCTCTCTGCATGTCCCTTCTTCAAAAACTAAAAAACAAATTAACCCTGGCTCAAAAATTCTTGTGTAATTAGTAGCAATAGAAAGAATGCCACAATGCTTATATGCCCTTAAAAAATAGTACTTGTAAAGTAAAAACAATTTACAAGATGAGATAATGGAATAATATATTGATTGTTTCAATGACTTTCACAATAAAAATTTAGATTTGTTAACTTCTTAAAGTATTAATAATATTTCGAATATGCATCTTTAGAATAGAGATTTCCAATAACTATAATCAGTAAAAAGAAACTGTGATTCCCAAGATTTTACTAGAGTTTCTAAAAAATATCTGGAGATTCATGTTATGAAGAATAGCTAAGGGTGCTAAACAAAATGTTAAACGTAGTGAAACTGGCAGTTTGCCAAAGTTTACCCGCAAGTGCCAAACGTTGAGTTTACTCATAGTTCCTCCCAACGTCACCCCCGCCACAACCACCCTACCCTGTACATATTATTTATTAGAGAGTAACAGCAACTTGCCATACCTTACCTTTTAATGTACAGATAACTGTAACTGTAGTTGTACTGTTTTCCCACATAATCTTTATGTAGACCATATTTGTCGTCTTTACGACATTTGACAAGTATTTTTGAACTCTAATATTCAAAAAACTGCAAAATGTCTTTGCGTTTAGTTAAAACTGTCACCACTGATACCCATCAGTGGTGATGATGTTTCGAGTTCATTCCGCATATAAACTTTCTGGTGGCCAAAAGCCGATGGAATGATACACTAAACTGCTCAACAACGACATCCAGCATCAACTCTGGCCATAGAAGAGTTAACAGTCCATAAATTGCCACCATAGTTTTTAATTTAGCTGCAGTTATAAACAATTTCTAAATGAATTTGTATTCATCGTCCTTATAATGCTTTGAACCCCAGATGACAATTCTATTGCCACGTAATGAATATGCAAGAAGCTCTCAATTAATTAATACTTGCAAAATATTGCAAGATAAAGTGATGTTATGTTTCATGACGGTCTAAACTCAGCCACTTCTGATAACAATTACCAACGTATAAATTATATGAAACAGCTTGTTCTTTTATGGTAACAGAGGACAGTAACGATTTGACAGTAGAAACAATTCTGATGATAAAGAACGGAAGATATCACATGACTCATTCTGGTGCCACAGTTCAGATAGACCGGCTAATTGTTTGTTTTTAAATGACATTCAGACGCTTTGTCAGAGGAAATGATGACCTTGAAACGTCTGTGTGTTCATACTTACCGGAAATAGTGTACCAAAGTTAAACAAAAGAGAGTGACTTAAGCTTTTTACGAAATGGTCAAATCCTTTTTATTTGTTTCTTTATAATTAATGTGTTTAAAACAGATTAATAAATTGACTCTCTAATACCGTTGTATCTGTAACAAAGTAAATCCTTATCATCTGTAATTTAGTGTTTTTACTGTATTCCCAGTTTATTCAGAGTTTCATTTATATGGATCACTTCCAGTCCTAATTCATCTCGGTGAATGAGGTCGTGCTGTATTGTTTTAGGTTAGTGCATAATAACTTTCCCGACAGATAGTTTTAGATCATTGTAAATTCAACTCAACTTATGGATCCAATGATGATTCAAAAAAATCATGGTAACCATCATAAGTGTTCATTCAGTACTAAGTTAACGAATCAGGTGCTTCAAAACACGTAAGCTTTATCTTCGCAACTACAACAAACACTATCTGTGAAAATTTACGTGTATTGAAAATACAATAACGTATTGTCCAGCATGGGATTTGATTTCTTCGTGTATCTACTGACAAGTTGTTTTGTAAACAAAAAAACAGGTTGAGATAGCATAATCCCTCTTTGTTTTCCTTGTATAAACTCCCAAAAACAAACTTTGTTTCGTCTGCATTATAGATATTTTTATACATTTTTTAACTGTCTAGAAACTAAATAATAAATGTTCGAAATAAAATTACCTTACTTAGTTTTATACAGTACAGTATATTGACATGTTTTAATTGTAACAATACAATTAATCTTGAAGCTGTGAATTGAAAAAACTTGCATAGTTTTAAAAGACCTTGTTTTTTTTACATTCCCAAGAAAAATATTTTTGTTTTACACTACAGTATATAGCATAGTGAGAATATTGTTAAGTCTGGGGTTTCAAAGTGTTAAATAAGGAGCATAAAAATTAATGTTCTTAAATTAATTTAAATGTTATTGTTTACCAGACTAAATAATATTGTACTCAGATAATGTATACTTTTTATACAGAGAAGACTTGCTTTGCTAATATGTGTGCAAGCATTAACCCCTTAATGGGTTTCATTTTTGGTACCTAAAATTATGTTTTTTTGTAGAGTTTTTGCTGTTTTTACAGAGACAGGTTTTTTAAAGTTTGATATATATTTTTGTATGTCAAAAAACTTATTTTTAGTATCTAAACAAATTTTTGTTATTTTTATATATCGTCCACTCACTCCTTTTCACAATCCATGTCTGTGTCATCATTACACAAACAGAGATAATCGTCCTGTTTGTGTGCTAGATATTCCAACGGTTTCGATAAACACTAGAAATAAAAACTATACAATACTCCAGACAGGTGACATGTAACAGCACGCTGTAGCTGTCTGCACTGTGCGACTACAATGAACGCACCAACGTACAAACAGTCATGACAGAGAACCAAGGAAGTGCTGACATCTAGTAGAAAACGCCAGAACTACTTGCCTTGATCTATGGTTGTCGTAGAAATGCGTCTTGTACAATTATATGGCAAACAACAAAATAAAACAGGCACAGTATAATGGTGTGTAATATTATGTCAGTAGCACACTTTTACAAAATCACTGTGACCACAATATTGCGAAAAAAACCGTGAAGTGGTTAACTGAAGAACCCTACCACCACCGAGATGTAGTTACTGTTGAAGAACTTTCAAACAACATGTAGTAGAGTTCTGTATTAATTGCCAGCAATAACCTACTGGCTTTACTAGCGAGGTTTTGAGATCTTCAAGGCCACCCTAATTTGCCTGAAACAAAGAAAATGAGTTAAACCATCATATAGCATGTCTTCTCTATACAAAGTATTCATTCTCTTTGGTTATTTCACTTAATTGTAATGCATATAAGTAGTTTAAATTAATCGTTTTAAATTACAACTGTTATACTTGTTAAAAATTTAAACAGATAATAATCAAAAAGCCGAGGTATTAGATAGCAAGTCTGTGTATGTACTTATTGTAGTTTATACTTAGGTGTAGTTGCTGAGTTAGACGTTCTAGTGTTAGTTAAAATTTTCAGAGTCCTTGCCATGACATCTCTTAATTGTAATTTAAGTTTGGTTCCAGTTTGCTCCCATAGCTGTAGGTAGATTTAGCCCTTTCTTGAGCTATGCTTCGGTGACAATGCACTTGCAATGTGTCTAAAATTTGTTCCTTCTGTCTCAGCACAGGCCTATTTTTATATCCCTTATTTATTATTTTTCCCTATAGTAACTGCGTTATTAATCAAACTTTGTGTATTAAATAAACACAAAATTGTTATTTAATTAATGTAACACAACACAACAATTAATTTACTGAATAATATTTTATTTTATGTTTCTTGCCATTTTCCTCTTAAGTATTAAACACAACTCCAATTGTAGCTTTTGAAATCATTAAATACATATTTTTTTTATTCAAATTATACGTATATGTATCCTTAATAGGTACAAAGTGCTTGGTATAGTGCATTGTCTTTCATTTTGTTGATTACCGTGTTTTGGTTTTTCAGATCTGTTTGTGTTTTTGTTTGGTTTGATTTTCAGTATTTTAATTTACTATATTTGCAACAACGTTTCAGTATTACGCAATATACTTTGCTCAATGCCGGTACTGTAAGTTAACACGTAATCTATATTATTCTTAGTTTTGTGTTGCCATATGAATATTTATTTTATATAAATTTAAATTTTGTGTAAGTTTGTTTACTTTTTTATTTATTTCTGCAGTGAATTTTGTTCTTTGTTTTCTTCTACAATGTAGAATTATGTGAAAAATGTATGCATTACTTATCAAAATTTTGTATAGTATTTGTTCTTTGTGCATGATTGGTTTTATTTGGTGGTATGCTCTCTTTCTATAATTCACAGAAGAATCATATATTAAAGTAATGTAATTTTGATTTACTGATAGTTCTAAGCAAAATCACTGTATGTTCTATTTTTTAATGGACTGTTTATATTAATTTAGCTTAACAAGGTTATTAACCAATATATGTATTGTATTCAGCATACCCAAAACATTTGATTTTAGCATTAGAATGTTTACATTAAATTTAGTTAATTTAGGTTTCCTGTTAAAGACAAGCATTTATGACAATTTTGAATATAAATTTTACTATGGTGATGTCCCGTTACAAAACTTATTTAATTTAAATAATAAAAATACAGACTGTACTAATGGGTTTTTAAATTAGCATGGGTGGAAAATACATACAGTTTTTACACTTTTTCAGTGTAACAACCAATGCATGTTTGAAATGATAATTAAATTGAAACATTGCCTTATACAAAATAAATTTGTATATCCTTATATTTGTGTATTAAGATGCTAAAATAGTATTCCTCTTTTGTTCTCCTTAACTTATACACATCCTTGACCTTATTTAGTAGTTCTTTTTTTTTTTGTTGATGTACTTATAAAGTCTATTTATTGTATAAATAACTGTTATTACTTCTTTTAATATGCTCTTAAGCTGTAAATACTCATAAGATTAATTGTAAATCATATATCTAATGAATAACATTGTTATATTTTTTATATTATGGATTGGCCTTTTTTATTAGGATGTTACATTGTTTATTAATAAATTGTTTGCTATTTTTGTATATAAAATATTAAATCATTTAACCTCCTACCCTTTTTTATTTTTATTGTTGAAAAAGATAATTCTCAGCAAATGTATCTCAATAACTTCATAACTCCACTGGGTGACCATCTGAGGATAAGTTCTTCGAGTGCAAGGTGTGGTTCAAAAAGTACCCAACCTTTTTTTCTATAGCACGCACGGGGATATAGATGCAGTCAACTTAAGGTCATATGACCTCGATATTGTTATGTTTGTTCTAAATAACAGTATATAAAGAACACTTTTTACATTTCTTAAAACACGGCCACACGAGGGGTGGTGTGGCAAGCGAGACTGGGATGTTCACTGACTACCAGCTCAAGGAATGCTCGGGAAACGAGGCAGTGACCAAAGGAAAGGAGAGGGGGGTCAGGTGATTCTCGAGTAGCCAATGCCGTTTATGTCAAAATCATACGATTAAAACAGCCGACATTACGTCATATGGGGTGAGGTGCACATGTTGCAATTATATCTAAACTTACTAGATAATGAATACAAAGAATATTCATATATAACAGATATCACGTCAGTCGACTAGCTTGTAAGGGAATTGGCCTGGAGTGAAGCACGCACTGAGATGTAGATGCAGTTAACTTAATGTCATCTGACCTCGATATTGTGTCCTTGGGCTGAGGAGATATGTTCCCAAGTATCTTTTCCTAGTCTCAAACGATGCAAAAACAATCCAACCAAATGTGCTCTGCTGACTCCTTCTCTTCTCCACAGAGTTCTACATTCGCTGCTCCGACTAAGGCCTACCTTCAAAAGGTGCTTCCTCAGAGGGCCATGTCCTGTCAACATTCCTAATATCAGTCTTATATCCTCCTTATTCTGGTCTAGGAGAGCTATTCACCCTTTTGCATAAAGGAGAGAGATAAAACATTTTGGATATTCTTAAACCCGAGGCTCTGCTCCAAATTCTTGTATCTTGTCCTCTTTTCCCAATCTTTAACCAGAGCTTTAAATGTTGGAGAAGGCTATCCCACAACCTGGCTCAGGCCCCACCAATGTGGATTCTGCTCCCTTTTTGGCGAGGATGTCCGCTTTTTCATTCCCATGAATTCCTTCATGACCCTCACCCAACCGAGTGTTACTCTGTTATTTGTTGCTAGCTCTGCTAGAGCATTCCTGCATTCCCAGACCGCTTTCCGAATCAATCGAAAGGTATCCAGTGCCTTCAGTGCAGCCTGACTATCAGAGAAGTATTAGGTATGATAATCCTTTTGTCCTCAACTGTGTGAGTCTTCTGGAACATGAATCTATTGCCATGACCTCCACCTGAAAAACTGAGGCATGTCTTCCTAGGGGCACAGCCATGTCAACTCCAGGTCCATGTATTCCATATCCTGCCCTACGAGTCTAGGAGTGAACCATCGGTGAAAAACTTCAGGACTCCTTTTTTAGGGTAGGCCTCCCTTTTAATCCATTCCTCCCTACTTCCGATAGAGACCGTATATGGTTTTTCAAAGAAGTATTTCTTAACCATAGTATCAGATACTTTGGTTAGCATTTCAGCCTCAGGAAAAATTTTCCAATATCTTCATGTGGCCTTCTAGGAGGTAGCATTTATTACCTTTGTTCCTAGTAGCTTCATTGCGCTCATCGCAGCTGTTCTCATCACTTCCTGGCCAAGAGGAGTGTAACCCAGAACCGCTTCCATTGCTAGTGTTGGGCAGGAGCTCATTGCTCCCGGTGATGCTTAAGCAAGCTAACCTTTGAAGACTGTAGCCTTTTTGCAGCTGTTGTTTGTTCGACCTTCGGCCCACCACACTAGAGCAGCATATGTGACCATTGGTTTTACTATGGTTTTGTAAATCCAATATATCATTTTGGGTTTAAGTCCCCATTTAAATCCAAAGAGTCTCTTACAGGCCCCAAGGGCCATTATTGCTTTTGGATGTCTTGTTTCTAATATGGGAGTTCCAAGTGAGCTTCTCATCCCAGATTAAACCCAGATACTTCACCTCCTTTGTTTGGTTAATGCTGATTCCCTCCAGGACTGGTTTTGCTAGCTGGAATTTCCTTTTCCTGGTAAAGGTTAATCATATTAGCTTTTTTTTTATGGGTTGATCCGCAGACCTTCCCCCATGACACCAGTTGCTTATGGAAGTCTCATGTTTCTGTTTGTATTAAGGCGTTCCAGCCTGCTTATGTTTTTCCCTTTAAATCATAAGCCCTAGGTCGTCCCCATAAACATAGTAGCCTTATTCCCCTTCTTCTCTGCTCGTGTTTCTTAGGAGATTCATCCAGCTAACCATTCCAGCCCAACAGGAGAGGAGATAAGATCCCCCCTGGGGGCAGCCTCTTTGAGGCCCGTGAATCATGGTTGACCCTTAATATCAACGTCAGTTCGAACTAAGCTTTTTTAAGGGAATGGCTGGAGTGAAAGCACGCACGATGGGATGTATTGTAGTTTGCAGTTAACTTAAGATCATGTGGACCTTTGAATCACGTCAGTCGACTATACTTTTTTAAGGGGAATGTCTGGAGGTGAAAGCACGCGCGTGGGATGGTATGTTCTCTTTGCGTCAACTAAGGTTATGTGTGACCTCGATATTGTGTCAGTCAATACTGCAGCTTGTTAAAGGGTATGTAACTGGAAGTGGAGGTATGCAGGGGGAGGTAGATGCGTCCAAAACTGTAATAGGTCATTAGTGACCTCCGATATTGTAATTAGTCGAACTCCAGCTAGTTATCGAGGCGACAAACCCTTCTCAGTATGTATATGTATAACACAACTACAGTTAAATCATCCGTATTTATTTTTGTGTGCAGTATGCAGATATGAACATGTAACATGTAAAATTTGGTGATTATTGCAACTAGATTTTGTAAAAAAAAAACTTAGCAATCTCTTAAGTTGTAACTATTTGAAAAATTCACACTGGCCTTCTGAAAATAGAAAACACATATGAGTGTGACACAGATAAGAAAGTGCGCTTGGAAACTACTGTTTTTAAGGTTGCTGCAACGATAGTGGACAGTGAACCCATCCATTCTGAAAATACTATCAACAAGTTGAAATAGATTCAAGATTCTTTATTTGTTCATATAGATAAACAATTCTGTACAATAAGACTTCGGTGAGCATCAGAAACAAAGACAAGATAGAATAATAAAAAGAAATTAAAGTAAATACAAAAATATTTTACAAAATATAGATTATATAATGTTGTTATTGTATTGAGGTAGACCAGAAGAAGAGCGAAATTACAATAAACAGTCTATAATACTCATAACAAGAATTAAAATTTATTTTATAGCACAACATACAAATCTGTTATCAAATTAGAAGCATAATTTCCGTATAACTAATACAACAGAATTAATCAAGTGTATAAACTGTGAATTATTAGGCAAAGAATATTAATACAAAGCGAGCATAAACACAACACAATAATAATAATAATATTAAAAATAACAATAAAATTATAAAACATCAGTATAAACAATGCATAATTGAACTAATCAAAAACAACTTAATAATTATTCTTAAATTTAAACAAATGGGTAAACAATAGCAAGTAAAAAATTTATAGCATTATTTTCAACATTGGGTTGCTAAAATATTAGATCAACCATTCATTCAAGTCTTCTCTAAATCTGGTTAGGTTATTTTTTTTCTTAAATTAGTATTGGTACATGATCTAGAGATAACCTTTTTCGGCCCCTTAGGATTTTCTCCAAGTATTTGGGGGGGGGCACCATATTCCATCACTCCTGTCCCTCAGAGCTTATAACTCTTTATGATACTCTGTGTTTTAGAGGTATTCTTCCTGCAGCTGCGCCATTCAGCTCTTTTCTTTCTTCTTGCCCATCATCTTGCCACCTAAAGAAAGTACCTGTAGGGTCCACACGTCCATCCTGAGTTATAATCTCTCCAAAAAACCACAAGTGGGCAATCTCCCCGTTTCTCCAAATCCTCATATGATCCCAAATAAACCGGTAGCTTGACAAGAACTGAGTGAGGAAGAAACCCCCTTCACCGTGTCTCGTTTTCCACAGAGATAACAGATCCTACTTTTTCATTCAACTTCTGTGGGATTCCAGCCATCCCAGCGAACTTGCCAACTCTGAATGCTTACAAACTGATTGCAACATCAACTCTGCCATCCTCAACTCCGAGTTCTTTCTTAACTGTAAAAAAATACTTACTTTCCTTGTGCCTTTAAATCAACAGGGCATCCGGCTTAATTCAGAGACTGTTCTTGTTACAAACAAGGAGACCCTCAAAAACGGACTTTTGTCTGAACAAAGATATTCTCTTTCAATACTTGTCCCGTTCTCCTCATATGTGTTGGCCCAAACCTCACATCCATAAAGTAGGATGGAGTCGGTAACTCGATATCAAGAGTCACTTTCGCCCTGCGGTCGGTCCCCCCCCCCCCCTTCCTCCGTATATAATGTCTGACCCAACTCTACAAACTGTTACTGTTCGGTAAATTTCAAGTCTTTCTAACTTTGGAGTTTGGATGGCTGTTAGGAATTATTTTTCCGCGTGAACTTAGTCTTTTTCAGTCCGCCTGTGTCATCCCATTGTTGCGTCAAGACTCGCCATGAACCTCACAGCTACACATTGACATATTCGAGCACAAACTGTGCATCCTTCTGTGGTACGAGCAACAAAGACAGCAGCGATATCACCTACATAAACCCACCAGGAATGTCTCCGGGGGCATAATGTAAATGCCAAAATTCCATTGTGGAACACTATCTACATGTTTGGAGCCAAACGACAGAACTTCTGAGTAGCGTGCTTGTGACCTCTCCTCCTGCATGTTGCCCATGTGTTTTTTTTCCAACACCCTCGTTGGTATCTAAAGCAGCATCAGCTAACTCAACTTATGTAAAGATTCACCCTTAGAATGTGTCTTCATTTGTATGTTTTTTTAGTACTAATGCCAGAGACTGTCTGAAAAACAGAGCAATTCCTGGAGTGCCTTGCTGAATTGCTTAGAGTTCCAGCTGGACTCACATTCTTCCTCCTTGAACATGAAACCAATGTTGGATAGGCCTTGCATTCCTTCTTTAATGTGACCTATAACCTTCACATTGCATGATACACACAATCTGTTTCTTTTACGGTCAGAGCTTTTACAAAGTTGCTTGATAGTGACTGACCCCGAAATACCCAGTGGTTTTAATTCTATTTTTCTAACTTACGTTTTTTAGTACCACTGTATTTTAATTACTATTACCTATGGAGAGAAACAGGCTGTTTGTATTTCGTTTCCTGCTCTTATCAAACATGGATATTTTTGATTCTTTCATATATGGCAATACTGTGTTGAAATGAAAGGGTTGTATTAATTTGTCTTGTGTATCGTGCGTATGTAGCAGCCTAGGTCCTGAGTGGCTGAGCGAACCCGCGGCGGTCGTGGCTCGCTGTGGGGGATGTCAGCGGCAGGCAGTAGACAGCCCCGCCTCGTCACTCCACCTGATGCACAGACCAAGATTTGCTACTATGAATTGTCCCCGTTCTCACAGAAACAACTAAAAGCTACCCATATTAATGACTCGGTCATTGAGGGGCGCACGTGGACGTGCCACAACGGATCCATTCCCTTCTTGTGCTGCTTTACTTTTTTCACTATATGAAGCAATGAGCACTGATACATACGAAAATTTATCACTCTTAATGCAGATTACTTACCAGGATATCGCACACTGTAACATTAACTGGGAGAATCAATAGATTTTACTTTCTGTTGAATGAAAAGCACGGAGACAAATACAACTGTGGACTATAAACCTAAAACCATAGTAAATATGGGCATTTTATGACTTCTGAATTCAGTTGACTTTAACAACGTACGCGCTAAATATTGGTAAACGGGGAGACTGTAGCATATTGTAGTATGGTGGTGAGGAGTTTTGGGATTGACTATTCACAAAAACACTGGACTCAGCTGATTATGTTTGTAGGTTAACCTGTAAAACAGCATTTGCGCGAGTTTCATATGTTTGAAGAGAATGGAAAACGATTTGCTAAAACCATAACTGCACAGAAAGCTTCCTACTGATTAAATCACATTCATATTTCCTCACTGTACGTCCGTTACTGTTGTGGTTAATGACAATGACTATTGTATTTGAATAAACAGAATGGCACAAAAATCCCAAATGATTGTATATTTTTTTTGTTTAACTTAAAGAGCGAGATGAGCATATCTCACCTTAACTATGTACAAATAAACATCCTCCAGCGTTAAACAAATCAGACAATCGAAGAGCTTTGAAGAATCTTAATTTTACTTTTCTAAACTTTATTCTAACCCTACCAACCCAGGTTTTCCAAAATACTTTTGCAAACGATTTTATCAGTTCATTGCTAAATTAAAGAAGGCGTGAGTTAACACCTACAACTCCACGAATTCCCTCACCACAGAAACAGTTTTTTGTCAATAAACCAACCGTGGTGCCCGAAGAGTCACAAGTCTTGATTTGTTGCAGACAGAATGGAATGTGTGAATGAAAGTGAAAACAGTGTTTTAATAGAGATATAATGTTTTTTTATAACTTTAATCGATTACATAATAAAATCCTTTATTTTTATTATAAAATCGTCACTAAATTAATTTTCCAATCAATAGATTTATTAATTTTATAACACAGTAATCGGACTTAAGAGTGAATTTTTTTGTATTAGGTACTTTGTTTGTTACGTTTTATAATACATCATTAATTGTATTAAGTTTTATTACTTTAAAATGCTGTTCATGACTTGATTTAAATTTGGTTTTTGATAGAAGATTTCCGAATGGTTTAGATGTATATATGTACGTCAGATTAAGTAGTAAAAAAGGGCTATATAGTACTACACTTCACCTGCAAAGAATAAAAGAGAATTTTCATTTTTATAACAGAACTGCACTTTTTCCTTTTGAATTTGTACCCATATTCATCTAACAGATTGGATCTGTATTTTCTGGTATTCCTCAGGTTTATTCTTTGTTCTGGATCCTCCCGCCAAGCAACTGAGGCGAAATGTCTATCCCCGTTCTCTTTTAAATAATAACTAAGCGCTATATTACTGCTACCATTACTTTTTTTCAAATATTTCGTTGATATTCAATAATATCTTTAAAAATTTGTGCTTTGTGTACATGACATAATAGAAGATAATCAAAAAAAATAATAGAGTAAAAAGTCAGAGTTTATAGGTCGTTGACAAGATTTAATTTTAGTGAAAATTCTTTCGTTTATACAAATAAACTTCCCTAGCAACACCCACAGAAACGGGATATCTCTCAATTATCGTTTCTTGTATTCTGTCCTGTGGCCAGCAATTTTCGCGTTCTCTAATTTCGAATATTGATACTCACCCCAACAAATAAGTATTTTAGTCAGTATCTTGATATTTATATTAGTTTGCAAAACCGTTATTAATGGTATTATGATTGTGGTTGAAAAAACTTGTAATTGGATCATGTTAATGGTATTACAGCAACTAAGTGAAATCTAAAATTTTTATATGTTGAGCTTCTTAAACTGGATAATGACATTTGTCTAAGCATTAATTTAATAACCTACATTGTGTGATTATATATAAATAAACTCTTATTTTTTACTTTATGAACTGCACAATCGAAACTACGTAAGTTTTATGATGACTTTAACTGATCCACAAAACAAGAAATCTCTAAAACATATAAATAGTTAGAATAATAGGATTCAAATTGTACTTACAAAAACCTTTACTTGACATTAAAGAATGCCTAATCTCATCATTAAAACGACTAAACCCACAACGATTATAATTACTATTTATTTTTTATTTCCTTTTAAAAAAGTTTAAAGTCAACATGCAGAACCTTCATTTCTTCTGTCTCATCGCCCTAGTAAGGCTCCCTATTTTTAAACTCCGAATCATATTTTGCGTCGGTTTTAACTGCCCTCCCAGGCCCAAATCCCTTTCCGCTTTTGCTGAGAACCCTTCCGCGTGAAAGCCTATCTTAAACTTGACCTACCTCCTGAAAGAACTTAGTAATCCACTCATTCATGACAGAGAATTTGACTCCTAATACAACAGCATATATTCGGAAAATAACGAAATTTAACTTCTGGGCCCATTACAACCTGGAACAAAAAATACATATGATAGAGAACACCAAATTTTTCAAACCCAAACACCGATCCGATTCAATACGAGAATATGACGGTGCCGAACTGCGCATTCGATCCCCGCATGTTTTCGTTTTCTCCCAACAGTACCGTAACACCAATTTGTAAATTACTACGCTTATTAGCGAATAAAAGAGAGAGTCAAGTATTGTTTTTGTACATTCGCATACTGTATTTTTTAGAGATCCAAAGATCAGATTTATTACTAAAAACAACGTTTTTATACTTACTACAAAACAAAAATCAGGAAAACCCCTAAAATATATTGTAATATTTAAATATCCTACTTGTGGAGCCCCCTTATGGGTCGACCGTGTTGCCCTCTTCAAAAACGTGCAACATGTGCGATATGGTAAATACGCCCCGAGCTAACGTATATCGAGAACCTACCTCCGACTCGCGAGTTAACACTCTCTCGTACAAATCTTTAAATGTTAACCAAATTACGAACATAAAATTGGTCCAACAAATCATTATTGAGTCAGTTTATACAACTCTTTGACTACAAATTATACCGTTTTTAAAGCTCACCTGTCACAAAACAATAAGCAGTCGCGATTTAACTTTCTCATGTCATGTTTTAAAAACTTATATACAAGTTTTGACTTTATTTGAACTGTTTTAAATATATAAAATGTAGAGTTATTAAGTTTTTGGATGGTGTCATATACGTATTATTTACTTCATCAACCTTTATTCATATCAAAAGTCATCAAAACGTTCATATTTTATTCTAAGTAGCTAGATCATGAGTTGGGTTTGAAACAGAAGCATTGGGCATTTTTCTCCATTCCGAGCGTATTTTCGCGTTTACGTTTCTTATTACAAAATAGGCAACATGTTTCAGCTGCTGTAATTCCAATTTTGTGAAGATGGCGGTAATCGTTTGATTCTGACTAAAAAATCTCGCGAAGAAATAAAATTAATATTAAAAACATTGTAGCTTAATTTACTAGTGGTCATTAACATATATTTATAAAATTATATACATAGTGATTTTTTTTAAAATAAAGTATGGTGGGGGGGGGGGGGGGGTGGGGGGGGGGGGGGGGGGGGGGGGGGGGGGGTGGGGGGGGAGGGTGTTAACCTTCTTGTATTCTTAATTATATTGTATATCTTTTTATGTGGCTGCTAAGTCCTGGAAAACTTAGTCTAGTCTGCTGTGTGAAGCTGGTTGCTAGGGTGTAGCCCTGAGCTGGTAAGTCATGGGAGAATTAGTGAGGTCTAGGCGAGGTTGGTGTAAATCCTGGAGATCCTGGGTTTTAGAGTGTCCTGCTTAGTCACTTGGAGACCTGGAATTTATAACAAACATCACGAAACTAATAATACTCCTAGTTTTCACTACGTTTCTTGGAACATAGATCTTTCTTTTTCTAAATAGTTGCCCTGATGCTCCTCTATCAAGGAAATCACCTAATAATCATCTTTGGCTTAAAGCTGTTTTCCAATTATATTTTAGATTCGTCCACAATCACTTAAGTCAGATGACATAATCTACGATTCGCGTTCGTTCGTGGTTCTGGGCGGGGAACTGAACGTACACGGTTGACGATAGACGTCACCATCTAACGAAGACATCTTAACGCATCTTCTGTTCTCCATAAATACGAATCCTTATTTTTTTTTTTTAATTTACAAAAGATGAATCTAATTGTCCCATACATCCAAAGAATGTGTGCACTATAAGCCAATTAAAAAAAAACTTTACTTATATAATAACTAGATATTATGGATAACAGCCAAATTGATACGACAGCAAAGGCACGGTATGATCCAGCGACAAACTGGAACGGCAACGAAAACGCTGACGAAGACCAAAGACACAGTTAGCAACACAGTGCTCATCAAATTTGAGGTAGCGCTTGAGATAAGCTCGCGTATTGCCACAATCCTTTGGCGGGTGGGTTTTGGGGACCGGCGAAACTATTAAACGACCAGTAACCCAAATTTACGTGGGGGGAAGTAGTTAGTTTGGACAGAAATTAAATTTTTTTCGCCGCGAAAACGAAACAGCTTTGCATTAAATTTTATTGTAAAAATGCACGCAATTTGCCGCAGATGTTAAATAATTATAACGTAAAGTAATTATTGGACTAGTCGTACCGTAAATACTAGTAAGTCCACTCAAATGAATAATCTTTCTTAGAAGTGTAAATATAAAATAATTTACATTTATAAAATGTAAATATAAAATTACCGTAAAAGAGCCCAAAAGAATATATTCCGAAAAATTTTAAAAATGAATTACAACTTATAAAAAAGTGACTAAAATAGTGATATTTGAGTGAGCTATAAAAAAGGTGGGAGGCACGCAGTTTAACTGGAAATTACCCAAATCAATGTATGAATGATATAGCAAGGTTCCTATGTAAGTGCCGGAAATACAAGAGGGTGGAGAAGAAAAAGTATGTGAAACGCCTTTTTCAAACCAACTAAATTTTGTATGGCTTTCACTTATATTAAAAAATTTAAAAATTTTGTACATCAGCCACATGTATGAATATGAAATGATGGTATGTAGTTTTTGTATTTAAGTAAGACTCCTGATTTTTTTTGTGATGACCAGTTGGGGACATTTGTTTAAAAAAAACAAATCTTTTCAGAGGGGACCGGCCCGTGAGGAGTCCGGGACTGAAAAATCTTAAATGTAAATGCATAGGCCCGATTTTGGTATCAAATTAAAGGTCTAGTTAAAGAAAGAAACTCATTACCCGAGCAAATCCGGCAACTTAAAAAAAAAAAAAATAAAAAAAAGTGGTTAGTCCTGTTTGAATACGAGTGAGGGTGGTCCTCACGCCGGCCCGCCGATCCCTCGCCCCCAGCCGACCCCACCACCGCACCCCAACTCCACGATACCCCCCTCCCATTCCTCCCGAGCATCTAAGGGGGAACGGGGGCGAGGCCCACCCCGATACGACTACGCCGTTCGCCGTTAGGAGCCTATAGCACCCCGGTTGACCCTATCCAGTGAGTAAACGGGACTCGTTTTGAATTTCATAAGTAACGGTTTGATTAATTATATTTTCTCAGCAATTTTCACAACAGTCCCTCAAGTAAACTGTTTCTGCACTAGAAAATGAACACTTTAAATGGAACCACTCTAACGTAATCCAAAAGAATTAGAAATTAAAAATTATCTATGTATTTAACAAAAATATTAAAAAAACCATACCCTTTTTTAAATGAGAGGGTGCTCAAAACCTAGCTCTCCGAACAAACCTTGTTGGCAATGAGCTAGATTCTCAGTTTAAAAAAAAAACCTACTGCAGTCACATTTTGAAAGCATCCTCGAGGTGTAATTCTCTTCTTTGGGCTTCTTACATCTATAAATAAAACGATTTGTGTCAAGAGCTCCCTCAATGTTGGCTGGCTTTAGTAGTTTATACAACATTATCCTTTTAAAAAAAAGAAGCCCCTCACAAAATGAGCAAGATTAGTGGGAGGGTTGAGTTAAGACTCACGGTGACCTAGCCCCGGCGCACCACTCAACGGTAACCGCCTCCCCGCCCCCCAGCGTAACCAAAGTCCATACGAGTTAAGAAACACTTCATCTAACAGATCTGCGCAACCCAACCGCAAATAGTAATACGGGGCGGTATGCTCCAAAAGAAATTCTTGGCTTGAACAACCATACTGTATTTAAAAGATTTTAGGCCCCAAGAAGAGCAACGCTAACCTAGCTGCAAATAAGAAAAGTGGGGGCAACATGTTAAAATATGTCAACGATATTGAAATAAACAATTTCAGCCTGTTTAGATTTTCCATCCTATTAAACTACAAAGCTGGTCCCCTACAATGTTATCTTGGTTTATTATTCCCAGGCCCCACAATAGGCGGGAAAGTTGATCTTTCGACTTTCCTGAGGCCCCTGGTCGTTTGTTGTGTGGCCTGTATTAATCATCCAGTGTGGATTAAAAAATGTGGTCGGGGTGCCCCAGTACATAACGGTTCAAAATATATGCACCTATTTTAACTTGTGCCATTAACAAAGAAATGGTACCTTCTAGCATCCTGAAAACAAAATATCAAACTCCAACAAAAAATTTTTCTTTGAATTTTTTCGCCGTGGTTCCGCCGGGCGTCACACTTTCTCACATCATTATTTTCGCAAAATTCATGTCCCTCCTTCCGACTCAAAGAATCATCCTCTGCAAAGTTCTTGCGTTAAGGGTTTATACTTCTTAAAAGGTGTGATGACTTGTGTTTTTGTGTAACAACAAAGACCATTATCAAACAGCTTGAGAGTATGTTGGCTCATATCACGAAGCGCGATCTTCTGCAGCCCACTCATTCTGGTGGCCGAGGTGCTGGGATTTTTCAAACCAAACTAAATGTTTTGGAGTAGCAAACCCAAAGATGATTTTTCATTGCAAATCATTTGTATTGCCGAATTTAGGCGCCTGGCCACACTTCTTATCGGCGTATCTTAATGACTCAGGTAGGTTCTAAGTTTCTTCAAATCTTTTAATTACTGTCCTTAAACACTGTTGAACGTCTTTAAACTAATTGGGTGGTCCTAAACTATTCAAGAAAAGTGTCTCATTCAAAAGCAAATGCGCTGTTTTCTTCATTACATAGGGTACGGAACTAGATAATGCCAATCGTGAAACCCACGCGGCACCCACAAGAACGAAAGTAACATCCAATTCATAAGCAGCGTGGATTTCTACCGTCAAACTCACTAAGTGACATTGAGCTTTTTAAAAACTAGTAGAATATAGAATATAAAAATGGTAAACCACCTTAAGTACAAAAAAATGTATAACCTATTCCGGCATCGTACCCTTCTAACAGTGAATGAACTTGTCCACTTTTAATCTTACGAGTGGGAACGAAATTATAAATGTAGACTACGAAAACCGCAAGCTGAAAAAAGAACAAAAGAGAATAAATAATTAAAAATACAAAAACTGTGGAGTATATTTTTGCTGGTGACAAAGTACTGTTTTTGTTATTGCCTAAAACCAGTTTAAAAATAATTGTAATTTGCCGTGAGATAAAAAAGGGCTGGAGAGGACTGGAACTTGACCTCAATGGATTTTAATAAGGAGTTTAATGGTAGGTTATTAATTGAATACCTCTCCACAGTAATTCTTGAATACAAGGTTAAACAGTGCCCCCCCGAAAACCCATATTTCCTACTTGAGTTATATACCAACAAAATGTAGAGTTAAAAAAAACAAAACAAAAAAAAAAATTAAAATTATTTAATGATTGGAAATATGTTTATTAACAACAAAAAAATTATACATAAACCGACATAAAACATACTACTGAAAGTAAATTTAGTTTTACTGATTCAACAAAGAACAAAAGTTACCTCTAAAAAAAAAAATATTTCTTTGTCCTTGAAATTCATACGTGCCCGTACTTGAACACTGGATAGGGTCACCCCTGATTTTAAGTGCGGGGTAGTGAGTGTATTGCGTGGTAATGAGTATTGCTTTATTAACTACGACCTTTGAATATTTTTGATAAAACCAAAACTCGGGCCTAAGATGCTTACATTTAAAGAATTTTCGTCTGTTTCAGATGGACTGCAGAGTAAACGAAGGAAACTCATCGCTCACGGTGGCCGTGCGCCCCCTGGAAAAGAAAAAATGTGGACCCCCACCTGGGTCTCCAAAACTAATGTTCTTAATACAAGTTGGGGTAGATGTTACAAAATTTAATTTGTAGATAAGTGAAGCCATAAACAAAACAAAATAAAGAGAAAAAAAAAAAAATTTAGTTGAAAAAGTCGTTTCCAATAACTTTTTTTTCCCACCCTGTATAGTGAAATAGACACTACAAATGCTATAGCTGTTCTGCGAGAATGAAACTAATTGTAATAGTTTATAAATATATTATTATGTATAATCTTACAAAACTTCTTCGGATTATAGTTAGCTGAAATTAATAAAACACCCCGGCGTCCCCTCTCCACTAAAAAACTTCTCTCTTCGCTCCTTAACATTTTCACAGATTTTGATATGTTTTACTATAACCTTGTTTAGTGGAATTAAGAAATCTATAATGTATCGACGAAAGTGCAAAAACTGAAAAAGAGTGATCATGACTGTACCTGCCGTTGCAGGAAAGAATCTCAGGTACATGATAATTTTTACCCCATCAGATGGATTATTGGCTTAACCTAATTGGGTTTTTGTATGGGCTTAGTGTTTGATATGTACAAAGAATTTTTTGTTCCTAGTAACACCAAAAGCCCTAAGTTCCATAGGATGTTTTGTGCTAAAGCATAGTAGCAAAATGAACTCTTTTTAAAATATGTGTGGGAGCTTTAAGCTATATTTTTCCGATAAGAAACATTTAGAACTCAATAATATTTTTTTGTTAAAATAAAATGTTAAAATATATATCAGTAAAAGGTTGTTTTAAAACTTTCTTTCCAGTTTGCAAAATGACATCTAGTCACCAAATCGTTGTAATAAAAAATTCGTTCTCACAAACAAAATTTGTAAAAGATTGCAACCTAACCAACCTCCAAATTCCTGAGTCACCCCTTCAAATGTTTATAATGTAGATGCAAAAGATATCAAAATGGATTTTTCCAAGATCATTTGAAGATTGATTCAGGCTGTATTCAAGAACATTGTTTTATATTCTCATTATATAACAACAAAACTTCCCTTTTTCGTGTAGTTTATTTCTATATATAAGTTCACGATGATGCAGACTTATGCTATCAGCCAAAATCCATAATATGTAACGAAAATTTGTGATATACATTATATACAGTATATATAGCGTTTCTCTTGCTGGAAATTAACAAAATGAAAGTCAATATCCTCGAACCATCTATCTCTTTTGTTTAGCTACAGAATACCGATCTATCCACCCTTTTGGCTTTTATGTCGAATCAGGGATAGTTGACGTGTTACCGCATCGTACATTACATTCCGTGATTGTGTTGGAAGTAAAGTAATCAATACACTTTTTCTACAATTGAAAAAATATTTGTATCCATTTTTAATTTGACATAGTGACTTTGTAGTATCCTTTTTAGTCCTCTATACTCAAAAACCCTTTTTTTGGCAAAGTTATGGGGTTTTACAAATTGGGGGCCCATTTCTTGTAGTCTGTAGTACCCGACATAAAAGTTGCAATAAAGACGCAGCTATGGTTTGCAAGGAAGTCCTGAAATATTTTTTTTTCACATCTTCGAATTTTAAAATTCCCTGAATTTATTATCAAACTATGTATTATTTGCTGGTTTCTTCACTCAGCTTTTTAAATTTAATAAACTGGGAACGATTACCAATGTTTTATGGAGTTATAAACCATTCATTTAGGCAACTTGTGATGGTAAATATACAAGGCAAGTCTGGTTATGTTTTTCCTCTTCTATAACTGCTAAATTTTATAACTTCTGAACCTTACTGCTCACTGAAACACTATGAATACCATTTAGTTTTCATGATCATGTATAATCCCACAGAGTTATACATTGCAGTTAGGGGATTCGTTAATTATTTTGGTCCAAGCTTTTGGCATTACTACTAGACTATTACATTGTTAAAATATTTAATGTTTATCATTACTTTTTTATTTTTATTGCCCCTTCTATTGATTTGATTACATGTCACTAATATGCCTAAATTAGTTGTTTACTTAGAAACCAGAAAGGGGAGACTTTAGAGCCGGCGCATTACACTTTTACAGGTTAATCAGTTGTTTTTATCCATCAATT
>NW_025781530.1:0-71269 GCF_021130785.1 Homalodisca vitripennis | reverse complement strand
ATTGGCAAAAATCTACTGTGATAGTATAAACCCAAGCTTCTATTAAATTATATTTCTGAAAAGGTGGGTAGTTACGCAAACTCAGTCTCTAATGATGCATAATTTTTACTACAACTACTTACTTCTTAAGATGTAGTTTATATTTTAAATATATATTGCGTAATTAATAGTTTCTATTGTGTTTAGTAGTCTGACATTATTTTTATATTGAATAGACAGTTAAATTATAAGGGAAGTCATAATTTATAGTAAGTCGCGTATTAAAGTTTTGCATGATTGCAATAAAAAAATATGATATCCTTGTATAGTTGCGTTTGTGTCTATGAGTAGGATAGGAACCTGCTCTACATCACGAAAAGCAGCAAACATCAAAAACAAAATTTTCATATAGCTGTCATTATTTTTCTTGAGGAATGCCATGAAGTTACGATACCAATCGAAACCAGTCACCAGACTATCCAATAATAATACAAAAATTTACAACGTAGGATGCCGTCCGACGTACGAGAGTAACGGCAAACTCGCGATGAAATAATAGTTGTAACGTAAATATACTCTTCTATAACCTGGTGAAGACTCTTTACAGCAGAAAATCTAGAAAGATATTATTCCCTGTTAAAATTTTGTACAACTTTTTGTAATTTTTTTACCTTGATAATATACAAAAAATTTTAATTGCATACTAAATATAATGAAAGTTATATACTTTTATAAAAACTTGTTGGTAGTGGTTTAGTCTTACACATATTCTAAAATATATACGAGTTGAGGGGAAAACATGAAGAAAAGTACCGATTAAAAAGCAAAGCGAAGAAACTAATTATAAGAAATGTTCTAATCATAAGAAAACTTATCCTAATTGTCCAGAAATTAATTTTATAAAAACTTGTTGGTAGTGGTTTAGTCTTACACATATTCTAAAATATATACGAGTTGAGGGGAAAACATGAAGAAAAGTACCGATTAAAAAGCATAAGCGAAGAACTAATTATAAGAAATGTTCTAATCATAAGAAAACTTATCCTAATTTTCCAGAAATTTTTTTCTTAAAGAGAGCTTGAAAACTGTAATGTAAGATATTCACAAGAAATGTAGTTCTTGAAGATCTAATAAATTTTTTGGGATAAACGATTAATCTTGGTATATTAGTTTAGTTCTTTACTTCATTTTAAAAACGAAAAAGTCTTGTTAAGTCAATAAAACATCCTTTAAACCTTCGGTACAAGCCACAGTATATACAATACCAAGAATATTTTAGAGACACAGCATTTCTAAACAGCTTGGATGCAGTCACTGTATTGGGATATTGCCCCTTATCGAATAAGGGAGGAATTTGCGTTGAAGTGGATATAAGCTTCAAGTGCTCGTTCATTGTATTTAAGAAATAGGTGCAATTTTAACCATACCAAAGTAACTACAGTACTTACAGGAAACTTTTGTTACATATACTATATACTTTCCTTTAAATATTACTTATGAGCCATTTTTATCAACCTCAGAATCTAGTTTTACTTTTGACGTATTATTTAGCATTCATGACGTTTACTAACACATTAAATATATACCTCTTAGAAATTTCTCTTTTTCCAGGCTGTAACAGACGTACTAGCATACATTTTTATAATTAGGAGTTATTATTTAAGTCACTACGTGAATATTTAAATTTATTTGTTTTATAAGCACCTAACATTAAATGCGTGTCCCAAAAATTACTAAAGTAGAAGATCTTACGATTCCTCTATAAAGGGAAATCTACAGCTCTAATCTTGCATGAGAAACATTTTCAAATGTTGTGATGCTGCAAAATACCACTAATAACACTTATAATGTATAATCCATCAAAAACTATGAAGATACATTACATGATGGATAAGTGCATCAAATTATATTATTTAATAAGGCTCATAGATAGGTGCAGTTCATCCATTTTGTAATTATTCGTGTATACGTCTGATTTACGCAGGTGAATTAGTAACGTGTACACGTCATAAAATAATAATAAATAAAAACTATAGATAAAAACAAAATAAAACTCATAGAATAAAAATTTTGTTGTTGCATTGTGTAGTAAATAATCCTTCCTAATATGGATTACGATTTTAAATCATTTTGAATGACTAACTAAATAGAAGACAAGCTAACATAAGCCTAAAATATACAATGCTCTTCAATAACATAAAGTGAATTTGTCTAGTCGTTCTACAAACCATAAATTTTGTCCTGAACCTGGAACGTTTAGGCCACAAAGAATTAAGTGCTATAGTGGAACAATTATAACGATACAGGTTATATTAATGAAAAATCTTAATGGTACTAAAACATATAGTTTTTGTGTTTATCTTAAGTTTAATAATATTCTAAAGTTTCATTTTACTTATATGCGATTGAAGAAGGCATGTCGTTAGCACTAGTACTTTTGTTTGTTAGTACAAATTGAGAGCAAATTTATTAATAGAAGGTTTTAATTTTAACTATATTTTAGGTTGCCTTTGAGATATTTCCCAAATCGTTCGTTTGTCCTGAAAAATAACGATAATGTCCATTTAAAATATGTTCAGTTTTCGAACACATTTTATTGAATATATAGAAAAACATACCCCTATCCAACCGCCATAAAACTCAGTAGAGACTAGAAACTGACAGCATTAAAAACATCCATACAATGCTGGCTAACGTAAAGTTTTTCTTCAATTGCTTTATTTTACGGTACAGTTAAAAGGAATAAGATCTCGGAAAACTACTGAAATTAAATAAATATGATATTTATATGCTGCCTACTCTAAAGATGCGTTATATTTTGCTAAAAAGGACAAACACAGTTAAATAATATAATGTATTTTTGAAATGTTACCGTATAATTTACTTAGATATGTAATACTGTTAGAAGTAACTAAAAAAAATAAATTTTACTAAAAACAAATCTGGGCGATAGGCATTTTAGCCGTCTATATAATTACTATTTTATGTTAATAACAATAATTTATGATACAAGAATTCTATTTTTTTTAATTTTTAAACGATGTTTACATAAGAAGCAATTTCATCTCTTACTTTGGCTTTATATTCAAGTATATTTTCCTTACAGAGCTACCCGTATATAACACTTGCTTTAGGTTAAACAATATAAGATAATAAAATTATCTCATGAAGTATACAAGTTATACTTTAAAAAAATATCATATAAAGTAATAGTTAGTTAAAAACTTTCTAAAATATTACATTTTTCTTACCAATTGTTTATTCACAATGAACTATTTATAGTTGAAATATATTACTGAGACTATTCTAAATATGCTTTAATTACTTACTGAGGATTTAATGAAATACACGCGTCAGACGGGTTCGCGCAGTGGTTTATTTAGCCGTCACACTAATGGTGCTGAGACGACAGTTCCCGCTGTCACGGCGCCAATATGTCACGTTGTGCTGATGGTGCGATACAAGCGTTGTCACGTAATGGCCGGAAACACACACGTACACACTTCATTGAGTTAGAGTTTTCGCTTCCTAAGCATATCATAGGTGCTAGTAGTTACTAAAAGTAAAGGTACTTTTTATAAATATACCTTCCAGTACAAATAAAAAAGTAGATATATACAAAAGCTGCCACATTTAAATATAAACTATAAAGTCATTAATAGGTTATGACGTTTATTTCTATATAATTTTTGATAAAATGAGTTTTAACTGGTGGTATTTATCGATGGCAAAATTTGGAAGCCCAGTACTTAAAACAACATATACAATTAGAAAAATATTATAAAAATACGTTTAATATTTCTTAACATATTTATTAATTAACTAGAGGTTGGGTAAATGTAACACTAAAATAAGAGCAGTTGATTTATCACTCCCTGATTGAAAAAATACATTGCAGGCATATTAAATAATAATAAAAGTCTACAGGATTAATAGCGCATTCATAATTATTGTAATTTACCCACAAATAATTGTACAGGAAAGCAATATTGTATTCCACAGGAATAATATTCTAAGAGATCATAGTTTCAATAAGATTTATTTGCTATTTAATTAGTTTAATTGGTGATGTGCATCATATCTTCCTTTTCCGGAATAAATGATAACATGATAAAATAAAATCGTAATATATTGAACAAATTATATTCGTTTATAGAATAATATTTTAGTTAAAAACTTGGTGTTCCTCCTACCGTTCCAAAGTCTTTATCTTAAGCTACGCGTTTAGTGAGAAATTGCGTTTAGGGTATTAGAACTACAATGCTAAAATTTAATAAAGTTTCTGGTATGAAAATAAAGGAAAATGTTTTATGTAAAAAATATAGTGGTATAGTGGTGGTAATATAGTGGTGTCACTCTTTGTGTGTAATGTGTGTTACTCAGTCACTTAAAAACTACTGCACCGATTATACTGAAAAATCTGCATCTTAGGGTCTTTCTTGCTCGAGAAAAGAGCAAAATAAAAGAAATAAAGAGCTGAGCAAATTACAATGGTCATATATATACGCTGTTAGAAGAAATATTTTCTTGATCGAGGACAAAAAGGAAAACTAAACTTTGTCGTTGGATATTTCAACGACAGATACGGTTTACGGTCTTTAACAAACCGTGCATTGAAATATTTTTTAATTCCGCATAGAGATGAATTGGTATGTTACGTTTGCTATGTAAATACATCATTATATTATGTAATCTTAGTCTAATCACTATATTATTCCAGATTTATGCAAGTGGTAAAATATTTTATATATAACGTCTTTTATTTCGTAAGGAGTATTGAATGCAAAAATATTGTACGCTGAGCTATGTAACTCTCTAGAGTAATCATGAACGATCCCAGGAATAGAGGAGAGACATTGTGAGGGTTTCTCTTGTAAAGCTCCCAAGACTCTATTGTATGTTTATTCCGGGCATTATTCTTTACGCCTTTAGTTCTCCAATCTTTATGGCATGTTATAAATGCATTAATATAGCTGAATCTACCTCCAGGTTTGAATATTATTATTGATCGTTACTAATATTTATTTATGGCCTTAATATAGAGATATAACAAACATTAAATCCCTTTGTCCTTGGGTTTTAGGTAAGGTATAATTTGTATATCTAATCTATCTGACATGTACATCGTTTGATACATGATACATGCATGTCATACTTCGAACTTCTGATCTGATGAGACTGGGTGTTGTTATTGGAGCGTGCCTTTTTGCTACGTATCGAATATCATATACGAATAGTTCCGTTCTAACGTTACCCTTTTGTCCCAAGATTCTACATATCTCTTGTTTTTAACTTTTTTATGTTATACCTTGATATATATATATATATTACTTATATGTGGTAGGAATTGCTATACGCTGTAAATTTGTTCTATAAAGAATTTTTAAATACATATAATTGACATCTTATTTAATAATACAACACCACTAACATGGTCTTACCGTTTTTAAAATACATCTTGAGATAACTCTCAACACTTTCGTTTTACAGTAAATATGAGTTTTCAAAAAAACCATTACAAGTAACAATATCTTTTAAATTTACTTAAATATGAAAAATGAACTAGTAGATTTTTTAATAAATTTTAATAAGAAACCTTTGAAATTAAAGGAATATAGATATTTGGAAATTTAAACTTAGATGTTTGATATAAAAATATGCCCAAGAAAATTAGTTTGATAACTTAAATAACTTTATATTTATTTAACACAAGTTAATTTATTTAAATACTTTTTACATACTTTCCACACCCTTTAACTAATTCGCTTTACTGCTGCACTCTTTATATATATAAAACTTGATATGTAATGTTTAGCTTCATCATGTTATTGTAAATCCTACAATGACATATCAATAACTCAAAGAGATACCTTAACAGTCAAATTGTGTCACAAGTGTTTCCATTTTAACATTGTCCTTCCTTGATGGAACTTTTAAAGTGACTTTCAAATTAAGAGCTAAACTATAAACGAGACCATTCTTTACAGGCAGAAATAAATGAAGCCTATGTGTCACTGTAACGTTCTTTCAACTCCTAGAGGTGACAGAGTGTGCTCGCTCCCTTTATTGAGCTCCAGTGTTACAGATGAAATTTTTCTTTGTCCCTTTTGGTATGTGTCACATGTATATGCGTAGACATATGATAATTTATAACGGAATATTATTTAAAGGTAAAACAGTTTTATATTATGGCTTAAAAATTTTATAATTCGACTAAAATTAATAAGTACTTATTTTTTTAACAAAAGTTGGATATATTTTTTATGATTATTAAATTTAATTGGTTGACAGCATAATAAATAATGATAGTAACTCCAAATACATTAAGATAAAGAAGTTATTTAATTACATTTAAAAATAATAGAAATTCATTAAACGTAAAGTTCTCACGGAAAAGAGCATTCGTCATCTAATTTTTAAAGATGTATTGATAGTTTTTCTCTTGTTAACCAGGTGTTTAAAGAAACATAAACAGTTGTATTTATGTAAAAAATATAAAAGAATAACGTCTGTTATATACTTATTTCTACGCTTTCTGCAGATATACAAGAATGCTAAACAAGAATGTTTAGCTAAAACTCATATCAAAAAGTTATTGACCATAGTATAGGCCAGACCAGAATTTTCCCGGACTGTTGCCAATTTTCTCAGTGATTTAAAAAAACACATTCCGTAACAATACTATTCCAAATCTAATATATTTCTTTCTCAGATTTATAACTAGCCTAAAACAATATAAATAATACCTTAGTAAAAATAAAACACTATCCAAAATCTTGTAACACAGATAAGTCAGAAATCGTAGTATAAATGTTCCGAGTTAATAAAATTAACAGCTAGTTATAAACTGACTCAAATATACAAGTCATTGTTTATCTGCTTATACTACATGAAGCCCCCCCACAAGTTCATAGTTTTATATGAACCCAAAATTCACTGTCATTTTCCATTGTGTCTTACTTTCTTCAATGTCGCAAATTATATTTTTTTACTCTAGTTCCTGAAAATTTTTATTTAGTCGTTTATAAGCATTAGGTTTGTTCAAATTGCACTATTTCATATGATATATATTTTTTTCAGTTTAAGCCTACGTGTGCGATTTTCTTTTAACCCAGAAAGTACGTACTAGTATAAAATGCATACGAAGAGGTCTAACGTCTGGCAATAAAAAACTAAGATGAGTTTTACATAAAGTTTTACATTTATTGCAAACTATAAGTTGTCTGCGATTTCTCACTCTATTTGGAAGGTTTTACACCTGTATGAGAACATTTAAATCGATTCAATTAAATATAATTCACTCGATTTAAATGTTCTCATACAGGAGTAAAATACCTTACACACCAACCCTTACCGTAACCATACGGTTACCCGTAACAGTTTATTGTAGGTTTCTTTAAAATTTTTAATATTAGTTTGTTCAAATTTAAATGATATATTATTTTTATATCAACTCATAAAACGTACATTCCTGCACGCCATAAAAGGATCTGAGATCTAAAAAATTATTAAACTGATATTTTCAAGTAGTGAATGTAAAGTAACTACATAAAATGATGTGCCTGGTGGTGAAAAACATTTCCCAAAAACTGTAAAATATTTATAAATGTTCTACAATATTATAAAAAATAGTCCTAATATATATAAAAACTAACTCTTATAGTTAATTAAAATAATATAATATAATGCATACATATTTTTCAATAATAATAGATATTGTCTGTAAAAAACTGCACTCACCATTGTCCAATAATTGTATTTAATAACTAATATGATAAAAAATAGTTTTATTTTATAGAAAACATTTTTCAAGAAAAAGAGCTCCTATTTCAACAAAAGTTTATGTTAAAGTACACACTTATTCCATATTTTCATGTTTATTTTGTGTGAAAATTGTGAAATTTTATGTTTATCTGCATAACAGTGAACGTGTTGATCAAGGCACGTATTTACTGATAATAAAATCTGATTGGTCCTAAGACTACAATACCGCTGCGCACCGTCCTGTTCTTTTCATGTTGGCCAGCTTATGCAGTCCTTGTCGTAGTACCCTGAAAACCATTAAGACTCTTGGCAGTTTCGAAAATGGTTTATCCAACGGAGGCAATTGTTTATTATGTTCAAGACTAATTACTCATTGAGGAGCTTATTGCTCTCATACAAATTTCTTTTTCCCCTGAGATCTTTTCTTTTCCAAGAAGTAGCGAGGCCCTCATGCCTTGCCTTCTCTCTTGATCGAGATTGGTTATTTCCCGAGAAGTAACATCAACAACTATATCTTATTACCCAGCCATAGAGTAAGGTATTTCTCACCACAATTTGCAGTGGCTTTCTATATTATGATAGGTATTGGGCAGATTCTTACAACTTGTTCGGAAAACCTTACCGTTATTCTGTCAAGACATTAAACATTTAAATTTCGTATACTTAATATAAAAATTTATAACACTAAAAAATAAAAGTGTTATAACCTTGTAGGAAATGAAATAAGTTACAACTTTTGAAGCGTACTAAATCCATGTGCTCTAGTTTTGTTTATACGATGTACATGGCCAAGGGATTAGCACGATGGGGCCGTATAGCTTAACACTGCTATTTTAAATGTACGTGTTTTTTAAGAACTCATAGAAATTTCGCGAGCTTCGATTGGGGAATTATAAAAAATAACTATGAACTCCAGCGTCATAGAAACATATACGCTGGAAGCTTCAGCAGAATGAAGTATAATAAGTTGAACCAGTTGAAACAAAAAAAAAGGTTGGTAAATCGTTAACCAGTTGCAATCCACAGACCAGTCAGCTGGCCGAATTACGAGTTGTTTATCTCTTAAGGGAAAATGTAACAGATGCCTTGTTCTTAAACCCACCACCCGTTGGGAACACGAGAGGAAATGTCATTAAAATCCAGGGCAGACTCCATTTTCGTTGATGCGGAATTATAAGTTGCCTAGCCCCACTAGTGACCCCGGGCAAGAGTTCAAGGTTTTAGCTCAAACCTGTCCCAAAGCAGTTGATGATAATATACAACAGTTTTTTTCTAGAAGGGTCCTTCAACTACCGATTAAAAAATTCAATTCCTCACCCCCATAAGAAAAGGCAAAGGAGAAACCCAAAATTATCGGCGGCTTGGAGGTCTACAAATATGGGCGAACAGGGCAAGGAATGGCCTTCAATGTCCTGTAGAAATCAAGAGTCGTTTAATCGATCGATGCGGATAGTGGATTTTTAGACAGCCCAATACACGTTTTCGGGTGTGGGTTACTCCACGATCGGTGTGGTATTGCAGTGTTAGCCACCTTTTGGAATGGCCCAGTTTCAGATCATCCATCTGGCCATGTTGGCCACGCTGTACGATTGTAATGAGTTAAAACTCAGCTAAGTGAGCTGATATGATGACTGCTCTGAGGAACGGATGTTTCCTAAGAATTATTAACTATAATTTCAGGGATAGGCATCTGAATATATAATACCACTTACGCTCCCGCTAAAGATAAATTGCAGCAGCTGAAGCTCCAAAGGCATTGATTCTTGCTGTGTAAAATCGCCTACGATGGATACCTCTGAATTTAAATGCCTTTAAGGAGGTTCCCTGTGGGAATACAACAAACGATATTTGATACCGTTATAACTGCGAGACCCTTCTACGAGGCAAAATTACTACTCGGTCGGAGTCGTGCTGACAATGCTGGACGGAGAGATCTAGAGCCGAATTCACACCAGACAGAGGATATACTCCGTCCAGAATCGGGGGTCTCCTCAAAGTATCCTCGCCATGAATCTTGATAACCAATCTCACATCATTTTGGAACATATCTCTGGCGCAATAACAAGGCGGACTTTGTTTACACATCTTTTGAGTCATAAAAATATCAATAAACTTGTAATGAATGATAGGTTTCCTGCTTAGTTCAATCTCAAAGACGCTCTATATCAAGAGCGTTACCGACCAAGATGGTGACAATAATTAAAAATAGCGCTCTGGATCAAGAGTAACTACCGAAATCTTTCCGAAACCAATGTCCTTCTTAATGACCAGGGCGAATCCATCTACCGGTTTCCTTTCTGAAAGGCAGCGGATATACACGGTAAAACGGTGAGTGTAACATATACCGATGTCTGAATACCACCCTAAGGGACTGGCATTTTCCGCTGGCTGCTTAGAAGTTAGACAGCCAGGTTCAGTTGAGAGAGTGGTGGAGCGAAAAAATTAGGAGGTAAATATCTGCCTGATGCAAATCCTCACTAGCCCTGGCAGTTTTTCCAGTGTACATGTTTAATAACGGTGAGTTTTAAAAACTCGTCATCTCATTACAAGAATGCAAAAGTGCGACAAAGCCATCCACATACTTCTTCTGAAGGAAAACGATAGAAATGTAATCCAGATCTCCCATAGGCACACTTTAAATCCACAAAATTTTTGCGGAAAATTACCTATCACATGCAGACGTGGAATTACTTTCCCTTTTTAAAGGGGTGGAACAAACCCCTAATTTGAACATATTTTATGAAGTATTTTGATGTATAGAATCCGAAAAACTCCTATTCAAGGCGTGTATATAAATCAATGCGTTATAAAGAAACATTTTACAGACTTTATAGTATTAACAACGAGATAAATTTCATTTCATACCAATATGAAAAATATATTATATTATTTTAAAATCTGCTGTGAAAAGAACTCAAGTTTGTGGAAGGAAATTGCAATGGTTACCATTTGTATCAACATTCGTTATTTGTGATTTGAAATGTTAACATGGCTCTTAACAACATTTTGTCTTCGTTAGTTGTTCAATGTTTATTCTGGGTTTAAGAGAATGGCATTGTTTCTATTTCATGTCATATCGTTACTGTTTTGATTTACATTGATGTTTTTTGGTATAAGTTTTTTTGTATTTTTCAAATTCCTCTTATTAAAACACCATGTCGAAAGCTATTGTTTGTAGGAAATAAATTCAAATAGTATATTTTGGTAACTATTGGTAACTTGATAAAACCTGGTTTCTAATATTATATGTTAAATTAGTCTTGGATTTTTATTTCCATTTGTATTTCCATAAAAAGGCATATAAAACATAAATATTACACCTATTAAGTACTTCTTAAATTTGAATTACAGTATAAGTTAAAATATATCACCGACAATAATAATAAATTAAATTAATATCCATTTAAAATTTTATTTATTAAATAATTTGTTACTTTTGCATTACATATGCATTATCATGCTAATGAAGAATGCAGATACATTTATAAATAAGAAATCTCATTAAAATCCAAATTAATCGAAATTGTATGCATTGTATTGGCTGTAGCAAATCAATCTTTAGAAAATAAGCTGCTTTGCTTATTAAAATACCTAAAAACGAAGTTGAAAGAAACAGTGAAGTGCAGTTACAGAATAAATTCAATAAAATGATTATTGTCCATATTTGTGTAGTCACGACAATCGTAATGTTCTATTTCCCACTGGACAGTTGTTACTTGTTCTTTATTAGCAACAGACGTATTGTAATAGGTATTGGGATTAAACTGTTCAATATAGTAATGAGTGTTGGTTTTGTTAAATGTATCACTTAGATGTTATTTACATTGAGTTTACATACATGTATGTTGTGATTTTTGATGAGTGTCACAACGCTTATAGTATGATTAGCTACGTTAACTGAAATTGTATTTTTGTGTTGAGTTGGTTATTTAACTACAAATAGGTCATATTGCAGATTATATAACATAATATTACAGTTTCTTTCATGCCCAAATGTGTATTATAACTAAAAAATGGAAATTGTACAATATTATTGTAGCACTAATTTGTGTTTTATTAATAACAGAATTTTAAAGTTGGCTGGAGTAAGCTCCATTCATATCAATGAACAAATTGTTTTATGTTAGGATATTTTACATTTCTAACATTGATTAAAAAATGCACTTGACGATTGCCTACTACTATTGCGCTTTATGCAGCAACAAAACAAATAACTCAATGTCATCTAACTAGATGGAATGGGAAATGCTTTACTCAGACCATAAGTTTGTGTTCAACTTTAAACATAAGTTCCTTTTATAAACAATTCCGAATTAATGTTTGCCGTCTGCAGTATAAACGGAGTTTTTATAGTCTATTATCTATTAATTACACAAAACATGAGTTTTTATGGAATTTGTTGTGACATTTTAAATTTAACACAGCTATATAAAACGAGTAACTTTCATGCACTAAAAATACATTTATTTTATATAACATATAATATTAGACAAACTAATATAATACGGTCTAATATTAATTTGTTTGCAATGAATAAGCAAGAAAAGTGTTGAGGAATTTGTATCCCGTTCAGTAATAAAGGCAATTAGTAAGAACGATACATTCTTTTAAGAGCATATACTATAATGATGTTATAAAAACGTAGGAAAAGACGGAATAATGAAGTTTCTAGAACGTGTATGTCTTTTATGCAAACGAAAAACCCTAACACACATTTATAATAGACGATAAATTCTTTGTCAATGAACATAAAAGCTCAAAAGTAAATGACATATGCTGACTTAAACTATATATTTCAAAAAACTAAATCACGGGTATCCAGCAATTTATTATTTGACGTATTAGTAGCAGGCATAATTATTTCAAATTCATTCATATTTCTTTACATTTTGTCATTTAAGGACTCTATGTGTCATATGGTCCAAAATTATATATTGTTTACTTGATCATGGACACCTTTTTATAAAATAAATGTAATAGGAAATACTTAACTCGTTTGTATTTCCAACTCCAACAAACAATCCATTAAAAATTAGATAGCATAATAGTGCAACTCGTCATTTTTCTTGAAATACAGAAAAGGGATAGTAGAATAAAAATATGTCCTAACATTTAAAAAATAAATTTTTATCAGACACGTTACTTTCTCGATTTTACCTGTGACTTTTATTAAATATTGCAAAAAATATAATGTTAAAGTAATGAACTACCAAAAACTGGATTTTTAAATTGCTTTCTCTCTACTTTACCAATCCCAAATCCATTATTCAGTTAGTAATCAGTGAACTAATGGACCCTTTAGAACTAGATTCCTTCTATTTTAGCTATAATTGTAGACATAACATAGACTTCTGTAACGACCGAGTAGGGCTGCTTCACTAGCACCTATAACCGGCTATAACACTATTATGGACACCCATATCTAAAGCTGTTTCTTACGTCATATTATAATTTAGGATATTATGTTATTCTCAACTGTAATTAAACAAAGCGTTGGGTACAATCAAACATTACTGCAGTATGTTAATTTATTGCTTTTCTATATTCTAATATTGAAATTGAAACACACTTGTTAGACCAACCATCATAATGAGAACTAATTTAAAGTACTGGAGAAGAACTTAGTACTTAACAGTATTGTGCAATCGAATTAGAAAAGCTGTCTTGTACTTCTCGGTAAGATAATTAGCTATTGTCCTTGCAACTAGACTTTTGAACGTAGTTTCATCTATTGGTACACGCTGTAATGACTCTCTTTTTGTTCTCCTTTCAGTAGAGAAAGAAGAGTATTTTTTTCGTTTAATGTATTATGCCACACCATTATATTTCTGTACTTTTTTAAGTTGAAAAAATACGTTATCAACGGCTATAATTAAAATTTTTCATTTACTAAAACCAAAATGTTAACATGGTCCTTTTTAACAATTGTTTTTGCAATCAAAGGTAAAGCTGACCGAAGACATTTTATTCAAACATGTTATGATATTGCATTAGTTACTCTCATACAGTTGTTGGATAAGGTCTTGCTTTCACATACTATTGCGTAAGAAATCTGGTTAAAATATAACACACGTACTGTAGGAAAACTACATTCAAACGTCCTCTATATGCTCACGCACTAATAATTGTAGAAACAAGCTAAGCCAATTAATAAAAGACCCACTTATCCAAGCCAAAAGTGTGCCTAGAATTTCCATAACAATATCTTCAGGCACCTGGACATAGTTCTAGATCTAGTCAACGTTGTGCAACAAAAATCAATTTGGAGCCCCATTTCGTGAGAATGAGCGCGTCCTAGGGCTTGATACGTGTGACCATGACACCTATATCGGTCATCTTAGGGGTTGTAGGTTTAATTAAAATTTGAAATTAACCTAACTATTATACTGGATATTTGAACAAATTTTCAATTATTTCTACACTCTCTACCGATTTTCACCCCATGTTCATGTTCCGGCACCCTAAATGTAGGAATATTATTTTCAGTTTTTCTATGAAATATGAAAGTTCCTGTTCAAAAAGTTCATATACATTCGATTTCCGACCCCACCTTATATTTACGTAGAGCTAAATATATAAAATTTAGGTATTTTGGTTCATAAAATATTGAATCATAGTCAATGCATTTTAAGGGAATACTTGAAAATTTCAACCTCTCTGTGGAGAGGCAAATTAAGCCAACAAATATAAAACTGAAACTGCCCATAAGAAACTGATCCAATGTCGTGGCAACCTTCTATCTCATGCTACTGACTAGTTCTATATTATTTTTTTGCACAGGCCCTCAACATAAACTCTTGAAAATTGGTGCTGCTAAAGACTTTTGAACCTGAATCGGTATTAAAATCCTAGTATAATTGAACAAAATTTAATTCAATTATTTACTTTTTAAACCATTGCTGGCATAAAGATTATTGTCCTTTTGTTGTACTACTTTTATACATTCTGGTTACAACCAATTTAAATTCTTTCTTCCAATTTGACGAATCTTCCAGAAAAATATCACACACATACAGTCCAGCACATATCGACACTCATACTCAACATCTTATACAATACTATTATGTATATTTAATTTTCAGTACTAACATCCATAATTGTAGTTTGGCTTACTGTTTTCTTTCTTAAACCTATACGTTTATATTTTTGATAAGTTAATTGCTGTTGTTTTTGACATAGTGTATTTATTTTTAATAATAATACAATTTTTGTTCCACTTTCGTACGCAATCAATTAATATTTATTATAACATTATTATGTTATTATAATTCTCATGTGTGTACATATTATTTTTATTGTTTTATTTTTAACTATATTTATAACTTTAGATAGATTATTTTTTTGCATCGCCTACACTCAACATTAATCACAAGCTTGCAAACGTATTTTATATACTCGCCTTCGGCTCGCTGGGGCTACGCCCCCAGGCCCCCAAAGTAAACGCTTGCAAATTCGGGGATAAGCGGAATTCGGTGACTGGTTTAAGTCCGGACATTAAGTAAATGACAAGGGATTTAAAAATTGACCTTTTTCATAGATTTTTTTCCCGGATTCGTAAAAACTTTTGACTTTGAGGGCATTTTGCGGTTAAACCGTTAGAGATACGACAAAAAGTGACTGGACCTTTCTTGTTGGAAATTTAATTCTGTCTTTTCGATTGTGCCCTCAGATCTGATCTACGACCTATGGTTTAGCCAGAAATGAGCTCGGGAGAAAAGTCTGCACGGGTCAGCTATCTTGAATTGTTTAGTATAAACATAATAAAAACCGACCTCAAGGCAGTATTTTAAGTCGAACAGGGGGTTTAATATCACCAGGAGACTATCTAGTCAAGGCGAGAAATTCCCTGGGTGGGTGATTAATGTTAAGGAGGTTAAGACAAGAGGGGGTTTAATTTCGTCAGGATATTGTCTGGTCATATGAACAAATTCCCAGGGGGGGGGGGTTAACGTTACCGGGGGATAAGTCTCCAGGGGGTTATCTGGTCATACCAGGATCTTCCCAGGGGGGGGGGTTAAGAGATTTGGTGACTGGTAAAATTCGGACATGAGGTCATGGCAGGAAATTCCCTGGGGGGTTTAATGTTACCAGGGGGGTTAACACATCAGGGGGTTGAATGTACAGGAGGTTATCAGGTCATACCAGGAAATCCCCGGGGGGGGTTAATATTACCGGGGGTTAATGACACACTTGGGCCTTTTTTAGAGGGTATTGTGTCTGTGAACATAATAAATATTCCTCTGTCCCTATCTACTATTGACGCTTAGCTAACGCTCAGCCAACTCCCGAAGTCACTGAACCTTTTCTGTAGATCACGTGATTTCCTAAATCCCGTTTAAAATTTGTTTTGAGTTACGACCAACCGTTTTAGCCGCTATCAAGCCCGGAATGTAAATTTTTAGGCGAAAATGTCCAATATTTTCACTTAATCGCGTTTTTGCGGTCAAACTAAGGGAAATATAGTAAAAAGTCACTGGACCTTTTTTGTAGGTCATCTTATTTCCTAAATAAAACGTTAGTCTTATTTTGACCTCCGACCAATGGTTTCGCCGCTATCGACCCCAAAAACAAAAGTTTCGCGTAAAAGTTACAACAAAAATTGTACATAATCACGTTTTTCGGCCAAACCAATCGAGATAGGGCAAAAGATTACTGGACCTTTTCTGTAGATCGCGCAATTTGCTAATTTGATGGGTCAATCAGATTTGAGCTACGACCAACGGTTCGGCCGCTATCGGGCTTGAAACATTATTTTTATCGAAAAAATCTCTGGAATTTCAAATGTTCGAGCGTTTTGTCGCTTAAACCATGGAAGATAGAGCAAAAAGTCATTAGACCTTTTTTGTAGTTCACTTCATTCCTGACCATGAATTTTCCGTCAGATCCGAGCTAGCTCCAACGGTTCGCCCGCTATCGGGCTTACAAAAAATGCCTGCAGGGGTGAAGAATGCGCGATTTTTTTGGGAATTTTTTTTGAGGGGTTGAAAATGAAAAATTCTCACTTTTCGGGATTTTCCTGGTGGTTACACGTGGAAAGCTATCTGTGTACCAAATTTCAAGTCTCTAACTCATCTGGAAGTAGGTTAGAATTAGTATACGTGAGTGAGTGAGTGAGTCAGTCAGTCAGTTACACATGCGGTTGTATATATATTAGATAACTGTTAGAGATACAAGAAAAAGTGAATGGACCTTTCTTGTCGGAAATTTGTTTTTTTTCTTTCGATTATGCCATCAGATCTAAGCTACGACCTATAATTTAGGCAGTACAGAGCTTAGGACAAAAGGCTGCACTGGGCAGTTTAAAAATATCACGTAAAACTTAAAAAATCAATACTTTAAAACGCGTTATGCAGCCAAACCGTTGAGGATAGGGCAAAATGTTACTGAGCATTTTTTGTAGATCACGCAATTTCTTAAATCCTTTTAAAAATTTGTTTTTGAGCTACGACCAACCGTTTAGCCGGTATCGAGCCCGAAAGGTAAATTTTTAGGCTAAAATTTCAAAAATATTTTCACTTAATCACGTTTTGCGGCCAAACCAATGGAGATAGAGTAAAGAGTTACTGGCACATTTTTGTAGATTACCTCATTTCCTAACTCCAACTTCTGTCTTATTTCGACCTCCGTCCAATGGTTTTCGCCGCTATCGAGCCCGAAAACAAAAGTTTCACGTAAAAATTACAAAACAATTGCACATAATCACGTTTTTCGGCCGAACCACTGGAGATAGAGCAAAAAGTTACTGGACCTTTTCTGTAGATCGCGCAATTTGCTAATTTGATGGGTCAATCAGATTTGAGCTACGACCTACCGTTCGGCCACTATCAGGCTCGAAACTTTATTTTAAGCAAAAAAAATCTCTGGAATGTCAAACATTCCCGCGTTTTGTCGCTTAAACCACACGAGATAGGACAAAAAGTCACTAGACCTTTTTTGTAGTTCACTTCATTCCTGACTAACGATTTTTCGTCAGATTGAAGCTAGCTCCAACGGTTCACCCGCTATCAGGCTTACAAGAAATGCCTGCAGGGGTAAAGAATGTGCGATTTTTGATGAATTTTTTTGAGGGGTTTAAAAGTAAAAAAGTCCGGTTTTCAGACTTTTCCTCCGGGTCATATTGTGAAAGGTACCTGCGTGCCAAATTTCAAGTTTCCAGCACTTCTAGAAACTATGTTAGAATTTGTATACATATATCAGTCAGTCAGTTTCACATGCGGCTGTATAAGTATTTAGACTCGCCTTCGGCTCGCTGGGGGCTACGCCCCCAGGCCCCCATGATGTACGCTTGCAAATTCGGGGATAAGAGCAATTTGGTGATTGGTAAAATTCGGACATGAGGTCGTGCCAGGAAATTCCCTGGGGGGGTTTAACGTTACCAGGGGTTAAGACATCAGGGGGTTATCTGGTTATACCAGGAACTTCCCAAGGGGGTTAAGAGATATAGTGAGTGGTAAAATTCAGACATGAGGTCATGCCAGGAAATTCCCTGGGGGGGGGTTAAAGTTACCAGGGGGGTTAACACATCAGGGCGTTTAATTTACTCAGGAGGTTATCTGGTCATACCAGGAAATCCCGAGGGGGGGGGTAATGTTATCGGGGTTAATGAAACACACCAGGCCCCCTTTCGGGTGTTGGCCAGATTCGGGGATAAGCGGAATTCGCAATTATCTTGGACCTATGTTATTTAATTTTTCAGTTTTAATCAAAATTTTCACTTTAATGGCGTTTTAACGGGTTAACCGTTAGAGATACGAGAAAAAGTAACTGGACCTTTCCTGTCGGAAATTTAATTTTATCTTTCGATTCCGTCGTCAGATTTTAGCTGCGACCTTTGGTTTAGCCAGGAATGAGCTCGGGAGAAAAGTCTGCACTGGTCAGCTATCGTGAATTGTTTAGTACAAACATTATAAAAACCGACCTTAAGGCAGTATTTTAAGTTGAACAGTTGGTTTAATATCATCAGGAGATTATCTAGTCAAGCCAGGAAATTCCCTGGGGGGGTTAATGTTACCGGGGGGTTAACACATCAGGGGGTTTAATTTACTCAGGAGGTTATCTGGTCATACCAGGAAATCCTCGGAGGGGGTTAATGTTACCGGGGGCTAATGACACACCTGTCCCTATTTTAGACGGTGTTGTGTCTGTGAACAAAATAAAAATTTATTCTGTCCCTATCTACTATTGACGCATAGCTAACGGGTCAGCTATCTTGAATTGTTTAGTATAAACATAATAAAAACCGACCTTAAGGCAGTATTTTAAGTGGAACAGGGGGTTTAATGTCACCAGGAGACTATCTAGTCAAGGCGAGAAATTCCCGGTGTTAAGGGGGTTAGACATCAGGGGGTTTAAATTCGTCAGGATATTGTCTGGTCATTTGAACAAATTCCCAGGGGGGGTTAACGTTACCGGGGGATAAGACTCCGGGGGGTTATCTGGTCGTACCAGGAACTTCCCAGGGGGGGTTAAGAGATTTGGTGACTGGTCAAATTCGGACATGAGGTCATGCCAGGAAATTCCCTGGGGGGGTTTAATGTTACCAGGGGGGTTAACACATCAGGGGGTTGAATGTACTCAGGAGGTTATCAGGTCATACCAGGAAATCCCCCGGGGGGGGGTTAATATTACCGGGGGTTAATGACACACTTGGGCCTTTTTTAGAGGGTGTTGTGTCTGTGAACATAATAAAATCTTTCTCTGTCCCTATCTACTATTGACGCTTAACTAACGCTCAGCCAGTTTCTAATGTGGAGTTGTATTCACTCGTTAACGTAGCAAAGCAAGTGCAAACTGAATCTGGAATGAATTACACAAATATTAGTCACATAATAATTTAAAAACTCCAAAAATTGCCAATCTACGACAAATATTTAGCTATTTATAGCGTTTTTCTGGCTTATTAAAGGACATACAACAAATAGAGACATTACCTTTTTTGTAGATCCCGTCAATTTATAGCCATAAAAGTTTTTAGATTTAAGGTAGAACTAACCGTTTTGGCCGCTATCGACTCTAGAAACAAAGTTATTAAAAAGAAATTACGAAATATTTACATTTATTAGCCGAACCCATTGAGATAGAGCAAAATGTCACTGGACCTTTTTTGTAGATCGCATTAATTAGTAATAAAATAAAATTGTTTATTCTCTGCTAAAATTAGGAGTTTGGCCGCAAATAAAACCCAGAAAACAAAATCTCACGTAAAACTTAGAAAATCAATACTTTAACACGCGTTATACGGCCAAACCGTTGATGATAGGGCAAAATGTTACTAAACCTTTTTTGTAGATCACGCCATTTACTAAATCCCATTGAAAATTTGTTTTGAGCTACGACCAACCGTTTAGCCGCTATCGAGCCCGAAAGGTAAATTTTTAGGCGAAAATTTCAAAATATTTTAATGTAATCGCGTTTTGCGGCCGAACCGATCCAGTTAGAGCAAAAAGTCACTGGACCTTTTTTGTAGTTCACTTCATTCCTGATTATGAATTTTTCGTCAGATCGAAGCTAGCTCCAACGGTTCACCCACTATCGGGCTTCAAAGGAAAGCCTGCAAGGGCAAAACAGGGGTCCGTTCGGGAATTTTTTTAAAGGGGTTCAAAAGTAAAAAACTCCGGTTTTCAGACTTTTCCCAGAGGTTTGAAGATACAAGCGACGTGCGTGCAAAATTTCACGTTTTCCAGCACTTCTAGAACTATGTTAGAATTAGTATGATTATATGTCAGTGAGTGAGTGAGTGAGTTACACATGCGGCTGTATATAATATAGGACTCGCCTTCGGCTCGCTGGGGGCTACGCCCCCAGGCCCCCATGATGTACGCTTGCAAATTCGGGGATAAGCGGATTTCGGGGACAGGAGAGATTCGGTTTTTGGTTAAATTCGGACTTGAGGTTTTCAATTTACGTGTCCCACACTGTGTCCTTTCTCGTGGGAAACACATTATCAAACAATATTTAGTGTATAATGTGGTCTACAATAAAGTTCAAGTAATATATTGCTGTATCTCCCTTGGGTAGGCCATGAAAACGCGATTACGTGCGAAATTCTTTTAATTTTTACGCGAAAATTGAAATTTCGGGTCCGATAGCAGTCAAACCGTTACTAATATTGTTGACGTATCACGTGTGTAAGTTGGGAGATTTATCGGTACATATATATCTGTCAAATTAGTTGCAAGTAACTTTTAGTTAATAAAAACTGTTGTTTGCCCGTTAGTATGTCATGTAAGCACGACGTATCCAGTCTCGGCACGGGGAGGCCGGGAAACACTGAGACCATATATTATTAAAAAAATTACACCAATCGTTGGTTAATGATGTTCTCTCATATAGTGTGCATATTTAGTTGTTTATATACTTGTGTCAAATGATTTGGTAATAACTTATTGAATATTGTTTACACATCACGTGTGTAAGTTGGGAGATTTATCGGTACATATATTTCTGTCAAATTAGTTGCAAGTAACTTTTAGTTAATAAAACTGTTGTTTGCCCGTTAGTATGTCATGTAAGCACGACGTATCCAGTCTCGGCACGGGGAGGCCGGCAAACACTGAGACCATATATTATTAACAAAATTACAGAAATCGTTGGTTAATGATGGTCGCTCATATAGTGTGCATATTTTAGTTGTTTATATACTTGTGTCCAATGATTTGGTAATAACTTATTGAATATTGTTTACACATCACGTGTGCAAGTTGGAAGATTTTAGCGGTACGTATATTTGTGTCAAATTAGTTACTAGTAACTAATAGTTGATAAAACTTGTTTCCCCGTTAGTTTGTCAATGCTTTAAATGCAATCATGACGTATCCAGTCTCGCCACGGCGAGGCCCTCAAACACGGAGACCATATATTATTAACGGAATAACAGTTATCGTTGGTCAATGATGTTCTTTCATATCGTTTACAAATTTGCATATTGAATTCTGTGTATACTTGTTTCAAATGATTTGGTAATAACTTATTGGTGTTGAAACTTTTGTTTGCCCGTTAGTTTTGTGAAAGCTTTAAATGCAAACACGACGTATCCTGTCTCGCCACTGGGAAGCCGGCAAACATGGAGACCATATATTACTAACAGAATTACATCAATCGTTGCTTAATGTTGATCTTTCATGTCGTTTGCATATTTGCATATTTAGTTGTGTGTATGTACTTGTGTCAAATTATTTGGTAATAATGTATTGTTGAAATTGTTGTTTGCCCGTTAGTTTGTCAATGCTTTAAATGCAATCATGACGTATCCAGTCTCGCCACGGCGAGGCCCTCAAACACGGAGACCATATATTATTAACGGAATAACAGTTATCGTTGGTCAATGATGTTCTTTCATATCGTTTACAAATTTGCATATTGAATTCTGTGTATACTTGTTTCAAATGATTTGGTAATAACTTATTGGTGTTGAAACTTTTGTTTGCCTGTTAGTTTGTGAAAGCTTTAAATGCAAACACGACGTATCCTGTCTCGCCACTGGGAAGCCGGCAAACATGGAGACCATATATTACTAACAGAATTACATCAATCGTTGCTTAATGTTGATCTTTCATGTCGTTTGCATATTTGCATATTTAGTTGTGTATGTACTTGTGTCAAATTATTTGGTAATAATGTATTGTTGAAATTGTTGTTTGCCCGTTAGTTTGTCAATGCTTTAAATGCAAGCATGACGTATCCAGTCTCGCCACGGGGAGGCCGGCAAACGTAGAGACCATATATTTACATATGTGCAGAAAACTATTTACATCGACGAGGAGTTTTGTTTTGGCAGGCCCTCTAGCCTACTGCCGCATCAATCAGAATGGGGAGTTTTGTTATGGCAGGTCCCATTGCCTACTGCCTAATCAGTCACTACGGGGAGTTTTGTTTTGGCAGGTCCCCTAGCCTACTGCCTAGTCAATCACGACGGGGAGTTTTGTTTGGGCAGGTCCCCTAGCCTACTGCCAGTGTCAATCACGACAGGGAGTTTTGTTTGGGCAGGCCCCCTAGCCTACTGCCAGTGTCAATCACGACGGGGAGTTTTGTTTGGGCAGGCCCCCTAGCCTACTGCCAGTGTCAATCTCGACGGGGAGTTTTGTTTGGGCAGGCCCCCTAGCCTACTGCCAATCTCAATCCGGTTCACTGAAGAAGTTCACCGTACACGATGTTCTTCGCGTAGGCGACTTCATTGTGTACCCTTTCGGGGCGGACGAGGACAACTATGTCTTCCGGACATCGAACTCTACTGAGCAGGACGTATAGCTGGCCATGAGTGAAACAATCAGTGCGAAGATCGACTCCGACCTGATCTATTGTCTGACCTTGGCTCTTGTGGCCGGTCATCGCGTATGCTAGCATCAGAGGAAACTGACGTCGACGGACAAGTAACGGCGAACCTTCAACGATCGCGAACCTAAAGATTATTCTAGGAATACCGATAGGTTTGCGCGTCGTGAGGGCGTCTGACGGTAATCAACCGATTGGTTATAGCCGTCACAATGACCTTAGTGCCGTTTACAAGGCCGTCAGCGATATTTAGATTCCTCATGATGAGGCATACTGAGCCAATCTTAAGTCGCAGCACGTGATCAGGAACACCCTTGCCTGTAGCCTGGTTCAGTAGAGGGACTTCAAACAGCAAGATTGTCATCGTTTTCCATGGTCCACAGTGTCGGCGCTTCGAAGCTCATGAAGGCGACCGTCTACAGAGTTCAAGATTATGTCGTTGATCTCTCTAACGTTCACGTTCAGAGTCGAGAGGATCGCACGACGAGCACACTGATCGGGATCGCGGAGTACGTCGGCAGGAAAGACGGTTGAGATGAGGACTTGTAATGCAGTGACATACCTCACCTCGGCCAAGGGAATAAGTGTGTCACTCTCTCTACCCTCCCCGAAAGTTGTGGACGGAACAGTGCCGTTGCCTACTGCGAGAAGGAAGTCAGAGTAGACAACGGAACTGCTCGTCCTGTGTGGTGTGGTCAGAGAGAAGACGCGGAACAGTCGCCACAGACGCGAGGCCCGAAGTGAAACGCACGCGACGGCATCTGCCGTTCGTGCCTTTACAACAACGGGTGCGATCTGCCGGAAATCTCCAGAGCACAGAAAGATCTTGCCACCGAATGGCTCATCGCAGTTCATGAGATCTCGAAGCGAGCGGTCGAGGATCTCAAAGATGTAGCGATGGGCCATCGGGGCCTCGTCGAAGACGATGAGCTGAGCAGCTCTTATCAGTTCTGCGCGCTGGGACCCGTTGGTTATGTTCCAAAACGCCAGACCCGTCGCCCAGATCGAGCGGAAGCCGGAACATGCTGTGAGCCGTGGAACCACCAGGCATGTTTCCTGCAGCGATGCCCGAGCTGGCGACGGCCAGTGCAATCTGACGACAACTACGCACGTGTGCCAGTATGACACGAAGAAGTGACGTTTTGCCATATCCCCCGGGACCATCTAGGAAGATTACTCTTGAGGATCGTCGGTCACCGGGGTTGTCGAGAAGGGAACGCACGTGTTGCAGAACGCGTCTCTGGTCTTCTGAGAGCTTTTGTTCCCATTCCTCGACAATGGCCCGCTGTTGGTTCTCGCCATAGTCCAACAGCTCCCTTCCCACTTCCGTCGTGTCATCCTGCACGTCGGGGAGACCACAATCCAATAAAGACAATCCCTGCCGACGTAGACTGCGATCGATATCGATCAAGGAAAGTGTATACGCTCTTTCGGGGTCAAGTGGGCTCCTTTCCAAGTGGTCCTCGCAAAGGGTGTCACGGAAGGAATCCCACAGAATTGCTGCAGGAGCACCCATATTACAAAGGAGCACGAAGAAGGAACGAAGCCTCGATGCGACCATGAAACCAGAAGCCTCTCGCAGCGCTTCGCGGTACTCATCCTCGTCTTCAATCAAGCCGAGCTGACGACAAACCTCCTGGAACGTACGGCAATCAGGACCACCGCGTGACAGGAGGTCGGTGTAGCCGCGACAAGGGGTTGACAAGAGGAGCATCCGAAGGTAGTAGAGTTCTCCACGATTAGGCGAGACCCAAAAGACCCTACATACCTTCCCTCCACGCTGGCGAGGTGTGACGAAGTGTTTCCCGTCTTGATGTTCATATATCGGTTCTGTTTTTGGTCTTTTGTCATGAATAATGTAGTTCTCAAAAAATGTCAGGTAAGTTAAATTGTCAAAAGTTTTATCAACAGGTCTGTTAAAATACAATATTAACTTGGAGCTTGATCTAGTTATCGCGGAGGTGAGATCACTGGGACGAAAACAGACGTGCTGTTTACCCTCAAGATGGACGGGTAGACACTCAACTGTTGGCTCTGACTTTGAGATTGGGAAGTCCAAGAGACGCCAGCATGCGTCGCTTGCACCAACCATTCTCTTAGTTACATAGTGTTCTACCTCGTCCTCTTGTTGCCACAAAGGAGTGACGGTGACATTTTGAAGTGATCCACCCTTCATCAGGTATTTGAATAGATACTTGATGACGCGACGGGTAGACGCAAGCTCCAAGTTAATGTGTGCTTCATATTTAAGCAATAATGCGGCGTTATATGGAACGACCCATCCATCATGTACAGTAAACAGACCTGTTGCGTGACTTTATCTGACCTGTATTTCTATAGTCCCGCCTGTAACTGAACGAATCCTCTGTCATCTACGTGAGTTGTCTGGCATGAAGGCTTAGGATAGAAACTTTGTGCAGTGACCCTTCACAGCGTCCCAGCACAGGAAGTCGGTGCGATGATCCGTGCCACAAGGACCGTGGATCATGTGCTGCAACACCAACTTCCTGAGTCTTCCGCCGGCTTCTGCTTCCGAGGGGATGTCCGCGCGGATTACAGAGTCGATTTCGTCTGCTTGTACTGGACCGTCTCCGTCAATCTTAAACACAATGTGGGCGTGAGGAAGGCCCCTCATTTGCATTTCGATGACGTAGACGATATAGTTCGTGCAGCCGAACATCGCTCCGCTCCGCAGATCTCGAAGAAGCTCTAGAAGTTTTATCTGGAAAACTCTGCAAGCCGTGCTAGGGTCACTGCGTCCACTGCCGTGAGGACACGCTCTCTTGTTTTCCTCCCAAGTCGCGCTGTACGTGAATGTAAGGAAGTACGTTGGTGAACCCAGGCGTGTGACGAGAGCCATCGCGTTCTCGTAATGAATTTTCATGTACCTGGGCCCACCAGTGAACGTACTTGGGAGGTAAATTTTACCAGGCTGTGCCCCACCCTCGCCTTGGACTGTTTCATCCCGAGCGATGTCTTCGCTAACCTGCCTTCCTGCCAGACCACTGCGTTCAGCGTCAAGAAGTTCATTCAGCTGTCCTATCCGCATGGCATTTTGGGCTGACGACCTTGACTGTGAAAATTTTATAAAACGAAGTCTCTCCTCTTCAAACCTCGCAAACATCTCGACCTGCCACGCTTGAGAAAGACGGCCAAGATAAGAAAAAACGAGGATTGGAGAGCAAGAGACAACGTGAATAGTTATACTGAGAAAGCTTTTTCCCGTTATTATCCAGCATGCCGATGTGCCAACCCAAAGTGCCTTGCGGATAGAGAAGTGGGTACTGGAAGGGCTCCATCAGAGGACTAAAGAGGTCGATGGTAGAAGGTCTTCCAGCCCCCACTTTCCAGACGGTGAGCCGACGAGGCTCAGTGACTGCGTCATCACAACTAAGCACGGCGTGCACTTCAATACCTCTTTGCCTGTCACCAAGAACATTGCCATGAGTAGCTCGACTTGTCAGCTGGAATTCCAGGTGTGCATTGATCGAGGGCTCATTACTCAATCGCCTAAATTCACGAACATGTGGATTTAATGAATACAAGTGATTGGTAATGGCGTCAGTTATGTCGGCATCAAGCGATCTAGTCATGGCTATGTTCCTGCGTTCTTCACCATCGTCAATATACAGGCGGCACCGGTTTACGAATTGGACGTCCCCACCCGCAGTAACGAACCTTTGGCCGGGGGCGTCCAAGCTGTACACCTGGTGGTACATCCTACCTTCGATTTTGAAGAAGGAGAGGCCACTTGGGTGCCGGTATCCGCCTGAAATTTCTAGGGCACAGAGAGCAAAGAGGTCATTGTAAGCACGCGCTCTGTTGAGAAAGCGGCGGTTAGAATAGAACGGTGCATTTAGAGGCGGCAACTTTGTTACATTGTAGGCCCCTTCGCCGCAACACCATTTCTTTCTATCCTCTTCTTCCTCGAACAGAGGTGCTTGGCAGTGAGGGCAGATAAAGACGTCATCATCCCAGAGACTAGTTCTCTTCAGTCTATAGCTGTTAACGTTATATAACAAAACACCACTCCAATGTGCCATTGGCCCGTGGGCAACGATGAGTCGAGCAAGTGAAATTGGTAAATGACGAAGTTCAGTTAACTTAGGATTAATGCAACGAAATCCTTGAAGTCTTTTGCGACGTGCATCCGCGTTTTGTTTGTCGTAGCTATGAACAGCTTCTCTGTGGACTTCAGGATGCTGTTGACTGTAACGGTGTACAGCTTCTCTGTGGACTTCAGGATGCTGTTGACTGTAACGGTGTACAGCATCTCTGTTTACCTCAGGATGCTGTAGGCTATAACGGCGGACAGCATCTCTGTTGACCTCAGGATGCTGTAGGCTATAACGGCGGACAGCATCTCTGTTGACTTCAGGATGCTGCGCGTCATATCGGCGAACAGATTCTCTGTTGACTTCAGGATGCTGTTGGCTATAAATATGGACTGCTTTTCTGTGAACTTCAGGGTTTTGTGAAAGATATTTACGATTTGTTTCACGCCTTATTTTAGGATTCCGCTGAACGTATCTTTTGCTCGCCTCTCTCACTTGCTCGTCTCTCGTTGTTGTGAGTGTTTTAGGGCGTCCACGACGTATTTTCTTCGGTCGTCCAAAGGTTTTACATTTAATCACACTTTTTAATGGGGATGAAATTACTATAGGGATGTTTTTAGCTTTGACATATTCAAAATCATTTTCTTTGTGGCGTTTAGACCGTGTATCAAATGGATGTGGTATAGTTTCAAATGTTTCTGAATTGGTCTGGACTGGTTCACTGTAACTAAGGGCCGGCATACCAAATCTTAATCTAGTTACAGTGAACTGTCTCACTGACCCATCCAGAGCAGCATTTGATAACAATAATGTGGCTAGTGCAGAATAGTTTTCGCACTGGAACAGCCGGGCCAGGTTATTTTTGTCATCAGCCAAATCGTACACTCGGTCCTCATTCACTGGATGAGGATCAAACAAGTACAGCTGTTCCTGGGAGCGCCAAAAAGCAACTGTAACTGTTTGTCCAGTGAAGAGAAACCCAATGTTTTCAAAATCCTCGGCCATCAAAACCTCCAAAACATTGGACAGAGATAAAATACAATTGTCCATATCTCCCGCTGCCAGAGGATACAGAGCGTCGTGCACAAAGGAATTTTCTATAACGGATACGGACTGTTCATGAATGAGAAAATCGGTAGGAAGTTCATCAGGAGACAAATACCGGTTTCCACCCATACGATTCTCATCTCGCAATGTTTTGTAAATACGATCACCAGTGATAAGAATAGTATCGATGGCCGTTGTAGAAAATTCCAAACCAAGCACTTTCCACACAAGGGCACAAGCAGAAATTGCAGTGCACTGAGAGTTTTTGCTCGTCGGAAACAACTGCTCGTTCCCTTGATGAAAAGAGCCCTTGGCAACGCAATAAAACGACATAGTCTGGAACGTGGACAAATGTATGATCACAAGAGTTAGAAGAAAAATTACTTACTCTGTACCGTGAAAAAATCAATGATTACAATAGTTAAAAGAAACAATTAACTTGGAAGACTAATCAAGTACTGTCCCAATAATTCCAAAGCCTTCACAATGTTTTGTATTCGAAAATTTCTCCGTCCCTATCTACCAATTTACGAATAGACCAGCCTCTGTTTCACACGGCCTAAGGTACTCTGTTACGTACCGTACAGAGCTAGGCGAACCCTGCATTTCAAGAGTATAGTAAATAGGGATAGACTCAGTTTTACAACGTGAACCAAACTTTTAACTTTGATGAGGTATTGTCGCTTAACCGTTGAAGATATGATAAAAAGTGACTGGACATTTCTTGTAGGAAATATAATTTTGTTTTGGGTGTTCTGCCCTCAGAATTTTGATATAACCTCTAGTTCGGCCGCTATTTACTTTTTACTAAAAGTGTGCACGGTGAAAACAGCAATCCGTCCCTATCTATTAATTTTATATTATTCTGATTTCCAGGTTAACCGTTAGAGATACGGGAAACGTGCAAAGGACCTTTTTTGTAGATCGCCTCATTTTCTAACAGACAAAGGAAACACATTTTAGCTATTGATGACCGTTCGGTCGCGATCGGGTTAGGAGTAAAATATTGTTGAGAAATCGAAAAAAAAAAATTTGTTCTAACGCGTTTTGCAGACAAACCGATGGAGATAGGGCATAAGCTCACTGGATCTTTTTTATAGATTGAATTACTTTGTAATAACAACCGATTTTTAATTTATTCTAACATTAAAAGTTTAGCCGCTATCGATCCCGAAAGGTATATTTTTAGGAGAACATTAAAAAAACTTTTACTTAATCTCGTTTGTCGGCCAAACCGATGGAGATGGAGTAAAATGTAACTGGAACCTTTTTGTAGATCCTATCAATAGCAAGTTACAAAAAATTTTACATTTAAGCTAGGGCCAACGGTTCGGCCAATATCGAGCCCGGAAGGTAAGTCTTTAAGTGAAGTTTTCAACATAACCACGTTTTACGGCTAAACCATGGAAGATAGAGTAAAACGTCACTGGACCTTTTTTGTAGATCGCCTTATTTTGTACTGAAATCAAATTTTTAATCTGGCCTAGAACTAAGATTTTGTCTGAAATAGAGCCCAGAAAACAAAATCTCACGTAAACCTCAAAAAATTAAAGTTTAAATCCCGTAATGCGGCCAAAACGTTGAAGATAGGGCAAAATGTTACTGAACTTTTTTTGTAGATCACGTGATTTCCTAAATCCCAATGAAAATTTGTTTTGAGCTAAGACCAACCGTTTAGCCGCTATCAAGCCCGGAATGTAAATTTGTAGGCAAAAATTTCCAAATATTTTCAATTAATCGCGTTTTGCGGTCAAACTAATGGAGATATAGTAAAAAGACACTGAACCTTTTTTGTAGATCATATTATTTTCTAAATCTAACCTTTGTTTTATTTTGACCTCCGACCAATGGTTTCGCCACTATCGACCGCATAAACAAAATTTTTAACGTAAAAGTTACAAAGAAATTGCACATAATCACGTTTTTTCGGCCAAACCAATGGAGATAGGGCAAAAAGTCACTGGACCTTTTCTGTAGATGGCGCAATTTGCTAATTTGACGGGTCAATCAGATTTGAGCTACGACCAACGGTTCGGCCGCTATCGGGCTTGAAAACATTATTTTTATCGAAAAAATCTCTGGAATTTCAAATGTTCGAGCGTTTTGTCGCTTAACCATGGAAGATAGAGCAAAAAGTCATTGGACCTTTTTTGTAGTTCACTTCATTCCTGATTATGAATTTTTCGTCAAATCCGAGCTAGCTCCAACGGTTCGCCCGCTATCGGACTCACAAGAAATGCCTGCAAGGGTGAAAAATGTGCAAATTTTCTCGAATTTTTTTGAGCGGTTTAAAGTTAAAAAATGTCCTGTTTTCAGACTTTTCCCGGTGGTTTCACGGTAATAGGTACCTGCGTGCAAAATTTTCAAGTTTCTAGCACTTCTAGAACTATGTTAGAATTAGTATGATCTGTCAGTGAGTGAGTGAGTGAGTCAGTCAGTTTCACATGCGGCTGTATAAGTATTTAGATAATTATTTTTTGTCTTGTGATTTTTCTTGTATTTTTTACTTCAACGTTTACCTTTGGAAGTGAAATAAATAAATATATTTTAATAAGTTTATTGTGCCTACGACATAGATGAAACCTTAGTCATTATACTATTTAATATTGCACACTGTATCTACTGATATTTGGTCTAAACCCATTAAAAATAAGAAAAAGTGCTACAACTATCCCTATAGTAACAAAAATAAATAAAACAATTATTGAGAGTGCTGCTAAAATATAATAAAAATTATTATTATAAATTGACAAGCATTGATGGAAAATGAAACACTTTTTGGCTGACGTGCTTATCAAGTTACTTGGATAGAATGGTACTTGATGACATTACATTAAATAAGTATGTTTATTTACCTGCATATGATTTCCTACAAGATTTTTTAAAACGTTTTTCCTTTACTTTATTTTCCTTCTTTTAACATAGAAAGTAAGTGTATAACTATAACGTCAATTAGAAATAAATCATCCGACCATGTACTGTATGTTACATATACATTATGTTTACTAATATATTATTACAACGACTTAAAAATAAATTTGAAATTTTTGGTTTACCGTCACGTGAGACACATTATTTAGACTGTATTTCATGATGATTCTCAATTCTATACCACAAATCTCCTTTTTATACAACAATAAGTACCTATAATGAAATATTAGGTAATTTCATCTTTGTTGTCAAAATGTAAATAATCATATTTTTTCTGTTTTACAAAACTTTAAATAAGGTACGGTAACACATTACATAGTTTTACTTTCATTAGCTAAACAATATCTTCATTAGATAAGTATTACCAGTACAATAACACAGCGCTCTTTACTTTATCATTGACAATATATATTTTGAGTATTTGTTTAAAGTATGCTATTGAAACAGTAAGTTTAGTGAATAATCGATATGAGTTTTATGAGTTTTCAATATTGGAAACTTAAATAGCTGTACCAAAAATCTTATGTTGTATAATTTAAAGTTATTAGTTGTATTTACGAAGTGGTGTTTTATAAACCCGAGAGAGGATTATGGACAAGTACTAAGATGTAAAAGCTGTGTACAGACATAGAGCGTGTACATGAATTTTATTTCCACACCCGAGAACCCACCAGCATATGAACAGCATTTTAACGCTGCAAAACCTGCTTGGAATGCAACGGCTCTTGTATGAAATACACGATTTCAGCTAAGACCAATTTAAGTTATTTTTATTTTTTATTCCAGTAGAGATTTAGCCGTAATTACATTAGGAAGCCATAAGTATTTTGCCTTGATGCTAATCACCTTAATCCTAAAACTTTATTTGAATACATTAGTTTGTTTTACCAAATTGCTAAATCCATTGCGGTACGATATCTTATAATTTATTGTTTAAAAAAATGTAAATATGTGTTTGTGAATTCACTGAAAATGAAATTTTTATTCCAAAACATCTCTTACGATATGGAAATTTACATTATAATACTGTGGAATTATTGCTACTTTTATGGAATTTCTAAATATTCCTTCAATTATTTCAAGGGTATTCACTCTGTATCGCAGAATATTATAATGGTTTGTTTTGACAGTTTATTGGATCACAAATTCAATTAAAAAACAAATTATTATTAAAAAAAAACTATTTCCATCTAAAATTAGGCAACTACTTGTCTAACTTAACGTCTGTCCCTATTTCTAAAGAACTATAAAATATATTGTAATGATATATTTTTTAACTTATACTGTGTATTTTGAGACATTTGGTAATAAAATATTAGGTTTATTTTTCCAAATTTTGTTAAAACATAGAAATATTTAAAACAAAAAAGTTTTATTACTAGTTGTGCATACAAATTACCTTATTATGTAAAAAATAATTCAGGGTGATATCTCTTATGGGTACTGAGAAAAAGGAGTTGTGTTAAAAAATAAGTTTCTGAAAAATCAAAAACAACAAAAATGGTTTTACATATTATTAATACATTCCTGTGCCATATGATGCGCCATAGGCCTCTTCTTCCCCAAACAGTCTTCTTTTTACGAAATACTGATGTTTCTTCTTGATTTTTTTCTAAAGCTCACTGAGAGCTCTATCAGATCGTTTACAAAATTCCTGCCAGTTTTAAGTCCAATTCCATGTAAGATTTTTCACTTGCCAATATGGGCTTTATTAAACGTTATAACAACCTCATACACCCCAAATTTAGTGTATTGAGCTGGACAAAACCTTTGTAAGATAAATTAACAAATATCTTTATTTAGGTATTCACTTACTCTCTGGGTTTTTTTCATAAAGGCGTCTTTCTAAAATTTCTGGCTTTTCAAGGTCTTAGAATACTCACTGAATGAAATTCATTACATTTTAAGGTATATTAAAATATTTATTGTGGTCATGTGGTTATTTTTGAAGCTTATCTAGGTTGTGCTTTTACCGTATAATTTCGTCTTTTGGGCACAGGTTTATGGCGATATGATGTGGCATTGTTTGCTATGGCATGGTAAAATGTAGCCCCAATAGCTCTTATTATTTCTTTTTACAACTTCTTATAATGGCTAGACCATAATAAGATTGCAATTTTAGAATTTCATCATCGGTTAAGTGGTTTCTTCCTCCTAGTGGGCTGTCATGAGATCTTTAGGGTTTGAAGACGTGAACACATCCTCTTCTGAATATGCCCGACAAATTAATTTTTTAAATTTTAACTTAGTCCTTACATGGTTTCCTAGCAATAACATGTGATAAGGCTGTTATATCTCCATTCCCAACGTAATTAAGATACTTTACATTATGATCAAGGCTACTTCCATTGCCCCACTTGTTTCATCATCGTTAGATGAGAATTTTTCTTCAAGTGTCCCTATAATCACAAACTTACAGCTAAAATTACAGAACTTTTAGAACATTTTCATGTCAAAAACTGATCCTGTATGTAAGGAAGTGGGAGAAAATACTCCAGTCAGTAAAGTATGTCCACGCTTCAGCCATGACCCGTCTATTGCGAGTGATATATGTATGGACCCATTATAAGCTGATACTACATGTGATACAACAACTCCCATTGAATTTCTGCAAACTATTTCTGAAACTGTGCGAGGAATTGTCCATAAACATTCATAAGAGGTACGTATTCATAGGAGTACTATGGTTCAAAATACCGCAAAGTTTTCTGCCTTAACTTTTCCTACGGCTCGCATTCCATATAGTATTCTAATATTGATATCGTACATTTTAGTGGTGATTCTTGATTTCAGGACTTGTGAGGTTTCCACATGTTCACAGTACCTTTACTACCACAATTAAAAGACTGTAAAGCTATTTCACGAGCTAATCTTTGGATATTATTCTTTTTTACTTATTACTATTTTTGCTAAAGCAGACTTTGCATACTGAAAAACTTTCAAAACTCGATTCAAACCTCTTCCAGTCAAGCATATTGTATTCAAAACCATCATCAATCTGATCGTAGAACAATAAAGAAGGAGTCACTGTGTTTCTTTGAAGGCGAGTTGGTAGGCCTAGGAGTAAAACCTTCAAGACTGTCTTGAGACAGGTCAAAAGTGTTCCAAAGTTGGTTTTATATTGGTTCCAAAGTGTTCCGCCTAGATTCAATTTTTACATTTTCCCTTTTACTTATAACATTTTTACATTATTTCTTACATACATTCCTCTTCATAGTAAGACGTTTATTTTTCGTCATCTTGAAGATTTACTTTACTAGCAAAACAAAATCAGAGCTGAAACTTCATCAAAGGATCAGTAAGTTAGGCCTACTGATCAGCTCTTTGTATCTCAACACCTAGCAATATGCGGTTAGTGATTTGCCCTATAAGACATCCATTGGTTTAAAAAAAAAGGTTTTTTACTGCACCGAGTATAGATTCTTAAAGTAGCTCAACTGTGGGTACGATGAAATCTCACAATAAAACACTGTACCTCTAATCTCCTCTTCCCCTAAGCACTTTAATAGAAATATATTTTCCTGTATTTACTAAAACTAATTAAATATTACTATTTATATTGTGTAGGTCTTAAACATGCTTTTTGCATAACCCTGAAAGACTTTCGTGAAAATTCGATAACATGTAAACAGCGAGAGGAAACATGGAGGGTGTACGCAAGTTTTATCTCCACCCCACTAGAGCCCAACCGCATACGAATGACATCTTACTGCAGTAAAATCTGTTGGGAATATAGACTATACACCGTGTAAAGAAAACGTTTTCCCTTTCATATCAGTAGGCCTTAAATATGCTTTTTGTAAAACCCTGAAAGACTTTCGTGAAAATTCGATAACATGTAAACAGCGAGAGGAAACATGGAGGGTGTACGCAAGTTTTATCTCCACCCCACTAGAGACCAACCGCATACGAATGACATCTTACTGCAGTAAAATCTGTTGGGAATATAGACTATAAACCGTACAAGAAAACGTTAATCTTTCTCTATAAGAAGATTTCTTAAATATAAATAAAAGTTTAAATTTATTTTTTAAACTTTACAGAATAACAATATTTGAATTTCCTTATTTTATTGTTTTCCTTGTAATTTTTCATAAAAAAAATCGGTTTTATTTCACTCCTTGACGGTATTTATTTCTAAAAGTGTTTTGTGTACCATTTAATAATCCTGCTTAATCACCTATACCAGCTTTCAGTATTATAAACATATGCCTATTACTTTGTCTCATTTCCAATTTCATATATGTCTTAGAGTTTAATTCGAGTCAAAACTGTAGTTAATAATCAAAAATGCTTTATGTATATTCCAAGTTTTGATCACAAACAGACAAAGGCATAACATGGTAAAAATAAAATTATGAAAAGTAGTGAATGTGGAGCAAAGTTGTAATATTCTTTTTATACAGCGTGGGCTTTTTTCAACTTACCTTAGCTTTATAAAGTAAATAAAACCGTAGCCTAAAATATTTCCTGTAAATTATGTTTTCTAAAATATTTACTAGCTAAAATAAGTACATATATTTGACCACAGACGATGTTCTTGATATTCCATATAACTACATAAATCTGATTCAAAATTGTAATAATAGAGCTTCAAAATGTTTATGAGTTCCATACGTAGAGTTCAATACCGTCTTAATTATATTGTACAATTGGCTTTAATAAAATAAATGAGTTAAATCCCAAATTAAATCATATTCTGAAAACTTTAATTAATATAATTTGGATTCAAATTAATTAGACACTGCCTGTATACCTTTATCAAAGTAATTAATTCAAAATTTGAAAAGAATTAAACATTTAAAATCTAAAGTCTTGAGTTGTTAGGGATTTGAGCATTATAGGAATTCTTTCTCTCATCATAGGAACTACCAGAACCCTCATTGTCAGCAGTGATCTATATTTTAAGAAAATTTTTTTATAAAAAACCTAAATAGCTAGTCCAAAGTTCAAAATAATAATTGGTGGTATAAGTAGGTACAACAATTTAATACACACACATTCAATATTTCAAGAAAGACACACACACACACACACACACACACACACACACATCGATCCTGGTCATTTTTCTATCAGTTCATAAAATCATTCATATATAATGGTTCAATACAAAGATTTCTCTTCGCCCAAGGAAGACGTGTATTAATATCCAGGAGTAGTGTAAAAAAATTTAATAAAAATAAAGTTTACAATCCGTGTCAATTACTATTTTGAAATGAATAAATGCATAGAAGTAGTATTTGATATATTGTTAGCACTAATAAGTTACATATCAGCTTTAGTTTTATTTGTAAATTTCTGGAAATATATATGAAACAAAGGTGTTGCTATTTGGGATATACATTAGAGCGTGTGTTGGTACTTACAATACTAAATTTCTCTGATCTCCTGCGGATAGTTAATTAGGATATGTACAAATATAAGTCGAATTCCGTAGACGAACATGCATATCTTCATATACACGTGACCGTCTATGTGGAAATGACGGTTCATGCACTATTAAAAATTCCGTGCTAGATCTATTCATGAGATGTCAACTGGAAAGCTATACAAGATTTACAATGCTCAAAGACTTTGCTAACTCTCTGCCTAAGTCATGTACTGCAATAAAATTAAGTATTATCAATATAAAATAAAATTATATATGGGAATTTGGAAGGACCTGATATAATGTTAAGAGAATCAACCAATTCACTTATCTTTGTTTTGCGAGGTCTTTTTATCTCGTATTAGGTGGCTTTATATTGATATTCTTTAAATATATTGGATTCTTCGATGCTCTGTTGTAGAAATACTTCTCATACTTGCCATAATTGCTCTTTAAAAACTTGTGTTTTGTATAAAATTTAACATAAAAATATTTTCTAACGCTCATAGAGTGACATTCACCAACATTGAACCAAAATACTTTTACTGAACAAGAAATTTTCAGACATTCAACATTGTTTTAGCATTAACTCCTGTACCATTACGCATTATATTTAGAGGAATAATTCTCGTGAGTAATTACGCCGAAAAGTGGTCTGAAAATTAATAACAACCATTTTATATATAATGTAAAGATAAAAAGTTTAAAGAATTTTAATTTAAAACTATTAAAGTTAACAATTTTTTGAAGCTATAAAGATTACACTTTTGTTGGAAATTCCGTTCAGGCTCTTTTCACTTACAACATCTTAATTTGTGTTACATTGACAAAATACTCATAATTATCTGTGCGCTAACGTGCGCAAAAAAAGGAGTATACTTGAACCTGCGATATAAATATTTATTGGGATATGTGTAAAAAAAAAAGAAATTCAAGCTGCTGTAACCTGCGCCCTTGGTTGATTTATGCTAGGATAACTTTAGATATCATAACTATCTGAAAAGTCACTGAACAAAAATTTATTGCGATAAATAAATTTTACTAAATAATTATTGAATTTTCGTTATATATTTTCCCTATTTAAGTCAGTGATTATAACAAACAATTGAGTCTGGGTATAACAAATGATATTACAAATGTTCAATGATTCAATTTGTGAAGTTTTGAAGGTAAAAGTAATTTGTACAAATGTATGCAGTTACGCAACCAAAAGCTAACGACAAAGGATAGCTTAAATATAAAGTCAAATATTTTTTCATCAAGTTAATTAATTATGCAGGAAGATGGTTGATATAAGATACTTTGTTCAGTAACCATAACAATGTATATAAAAACACATGTTGTATAACTGATATCACAACAGGAGCTTAGGTACTGTGCGTGTCGGTTGACCTATTAAACATTTCGGGGTATGTTAGAAACGTAGTAAGTAAAAGTAAAAGTAAAAATAAATATATTTATAACACCATTTCACAGGAACTGATATCATCCACACACATAACAGTAAAAAAAATAATTCTTTAAAATAATAAGGCTTTGGGGCTCCTTGTTGAATTTTATAAAAGTTTTGCTGGAGTCTCTTTCTATTTTTTACTGATTGACCATAATTATAGAAGGATTTTGTTTCGCTGTCTAACAAAATATTTATTTTCGCAAAAAATTTTAAGCCACAAATAAAAGTGGAGTTTAATGGCTCATCGGTTTCATAACGATTATAAGCAAAAATTCTTAGATGCGAACGTTATTAATGTCAGTATTTGTCAGTCCTGTTTTGTACAATTACGTATTTAGGTATAGGATATTAGTACTTTATTGGATAAAAAGAAATAGATTCTACAAACTTTTTGGAGAAAACCAAAATTAAAATAAGAAATACTTGAAATAATTAAAAATGAAATTTCAATGGTAAAGTAGAAAGTTGTACGTAATTGTTAATTATACTATTTCAACACACTATGGTACATCTGAAAATTGTTAAAAACTGGTTCAGAGACCGGTCGTATTGAAGCTTGAGTTCAAACAAAAACAGTCCAGATAAACAACTAACGAAAGTTTTTCCACAAACACATACATACACACACACACGCGCGAGCGCGAGCGCGCGCGCGCGCAAACAAGGAAGCACGCACGCACGCAAACACACACACACAACATATATATATATATACAGGGTGATTCATGAAGTTCTCCCCCCACTTCTACAGCACATTGTACTAGTAAAAATAATGAAAAAATGTTATATAAACATAGGTCCGAAAACGCTTCGTTAGCTAGTTACAGCTAGCGAAAGATTTCGCCTGAATTCCTGGGTAAAGAGTAAAATAAAGCCATATTGAACTTTTGGAGAGGTTAATTAAGTAAGAAATATCGTGGATTCTTATGTATTTTTACCTGATAAAGCTAATAAAATAGGTTTCAGAACTGTACCTGTAGTAGTTTTCGAGGGATTCAAGGTTAAATGCAAAAAATTGGGGCACGAAACAATGTTTTTTTAAGTTTGATGTACAATAACTTTGTTAAATTGGTAATAAATACATAAAATCAACAAACATTAATTGTAGAGAATTTAATTCTGAGAAAATTGATATAATAATCAAAGTCTAAAATAAAACAGAAATGAGTACCAAAAAATCGATTTTATTCAGTATAATACATTACTAGCTGTAAAGACATACCGTACGGTATTTAGTTAAAACAAAACAAAAACAAAATTTTTGTTCCTTAATGATGAGATAAATTGAGAAAACAAGATTAACTGTTAAATAAATTTGTTTGTAAATAAAAATATCATGTTTTATTACGTTGTATTTTTTTTTATTAAATAAAAATTTACATCAAATGTTCGAAAATAAATGAAGCAAACATTTTCCCATTATTGTTTACTAATCATCGAAATGCAGTTTTTTGTTTTATTAATTTCTAAGTTGGTAACGCACGAATAACAACTGATCAACAATGGTATTCTCTACTGTTACGTTAGAACTGTGTATTAGTGGTGTTTTGCAAGCTACAGCAGGAGATCGGGTTCTGTGAGTCGTGTTATTAAATGCAATTTTTCTGTGAGTTATAATTCGATTGTTTATTCAGCGGAAAAATGCCTTACTTATTTACATCAGAGGAATACGCTGATATGGTTTTTATTTTGGGTTACTGTAATGGTAATGCTAGAGCTGCTGTAGAAGAATATGAACTACGTTACCCTTATAGGAGGATTCCAGATACCAAAACAATTTCAGGAACTTTTCGTACTCTTCGGGAAAACAGGATCACTACCAAGTACTAGAACCAATTATGAACGAGCTGTCCAACTTGATGATGATATTGTTATTAATGCTGTTCTTCGCAGTCCAGGTGTAAGTACACGACGTATTTCTAGGCGGATAGGAGTTTCGCAGTCAACGGTGTGGAGGTCACTTAATCGAAACAAATTTTATCCGTTTCATAAACAAAAGGTTTCAACATCTACAGCTAGGGGACGGTCCGCTTCGCTTGGAGTTTTGCAAATTTTTGAATATTAATAATCAACTCTAGAAGCGTATTTTGTTTACGGATGAGGCACAATTCACTCGGGATGGTGTCAATAACTTGCACAATGAACACTCATGGGCAGAAGAAAATCCACATGAGGTAGTGGAACAGAACTTTCAACACCGATTTAGCGTCAATGTCTGGTGTGGCCTTTTGCACAATCGGCTGATTGGACCTTTCGTATTACCTGGACGCCTAAATGCTGAGTTCTATTTGCATTTCCTTCAAGAAGAGTTGCCGCAGCTGTTAGAGAAAAAAACATCTCAGACAAAATTTGTACTTCCGGCATGACGGAGCACCTCCCCACTTTTCACGTGCCGTTTCTGCTTACTTAAATCATCAATTTCCTGGACACTGAATTGGTCGTGGAGGGCCTCACCCTTGGCCACCAAGCTCACCAGATCTATCTCCATTGGATTATTACATCTGGGGATGGATGAAAGACATTGTATACAAGATAAAAGTGAATTCTCATGATGAATTAATTGCCCGTATTATGGATTCGGCTGTGCAGATACAGGGAAGTCCTGAAAAATTAAGAAACGCAACAAAAAGCAATACACAAACGTGCTGCAAAATGTAATGATAATGATGGCCTCATTTTAGAACATCTATTATAAAAGGTGCGTACGGTTGGCCCAACCTGATTAATTTTGCTTGAAACCAGTAATGTATTATACTGAATAAAATCGATTTTTTGGTACTCATTTCTGTTTTATTTTAGACTTTGATTATATCAATTTTCTCAGAATTAAATTCTCTACAATTAATGTCTGTTGAATTTATGTATTTTATTACCAATTTAACAAAGTTACTGTACATCAAACTTAAAAAAACATTGTTTCGTGCCCCAATTTTTTGCATTTAACCCTGAATCCCTCAAAAACTACTACAGGTACAGTTCTGAAACCTATTTTATTAGCTTTATCAGGTAAAAATACATAAGAATACACGATATTTCTTACTTAATTAACCTTTCCAAAAGTTCAGTATGGCTTTATTTTACTCTTTACCCAGGAATTCAGGCGAAATCTTTCGCTAGCTGTAACTCGCTAACGAATCGTTTTCGGACCTATGTTTATATAACATTTTTTCATTATTTTTACTATTACAATGTGCTGTAGAAGTGGGGGGAGAACTTCATGAATCACCCTGTATATATATATATATATATATAAATATATATATATATATATAAATATATATATATATATATATATATATATATATATATAAAACCAAAAACATAGTGGTTATTAAAAGCCTAGATGATCTTAATAAGATAGGAGTGTGAACAGGTACGAATATATTCTCCAATAAATATGTTTAGCCTATCTTGTACAAATGGCGCAATGTTTAGAAATAGATTTATATAGTAATATTAGCTTTGCAAACTATAACAGTTTTGGTGAGTGGTTTTCTGGTTGCAATAGTAGTAGCAGTAGTGATTTTACGGGAATTTCAATTGTACATATTAACATAAGGTCCATAAAGAAAAACTGGGATTTACTCATGTTGGAATTAAACATCTTTTCTGACACATTCGATGTGCTGATTTTATCAGAGATATTTTGTGACGAAATCGAGCTAGAAAAATTTAACTTTGATAACTTCTGCAGGATTAATGCATGTAGGGTGGGTAAAAGAGGAGGAGGTTTAGCCATCCAATTATTTATTTGTAAGTCTATACATTTTCATAAGGGTCTTTGCATTTCCATAGGTATAATGATAATATATTGATTGTTATTTACTTTACTTTCATAAAATTCTAAAGTTAAATTTTGTCTGTTTGGTATTAAGCGGATTTCATAGAAATACTTTACAGAGTTTATTACAACTAGTAATAATCACGGAAGGTTATAACTAAAACATTGTGTGTAGAGGAACTATGCTACTCTAAATTATTTCTACTTACTGTATATTAAAAATTAAGTAATTTCCTTACCGTTATGGAGTGATATTCATTACGTTACTGAATTATCCTAGATAAAATGTAAGTCATTGAATTACAATAATTTATTTCACTTGTATTATTTCACAATATTTTTTCTTTGATTACCAGTAGTATAATATGTAGTCTGTTTAATGTGAATGAAAGATGTCACACAAAAAGCTTCTATTCTGAATTTCTTATAGATACATTGAACTTGAGCTCTGTTGGGATTGAGTACGTCAGAAGAGGCTCTCAGAATACGGTTCGAGTACTTATTATTGTACAAGAAGTAAGAGCAGAAAGGAAAACTTCATACCATTAAAGATTACGGAAAACCCTTATTGTTCGATAAATTTACTAGAAGGCAGTACAAAATTGTATAAATAAAGTGACACCAAGGAGAATATTTCTTTGGATTTGTAGCCAAGCTAGTAAGAACTAAGATTTCATAAACCGCGTACTTAGTTAAATAATTTATTAGAACCAAACCTTGTACTTGTAAATAATTTCAAACTATGAAGATTGAGGCTCTAGAGACAAAAGGATAATGTTCTAGTTTAAAACCATTTTAAGGTCACCTAAACCTGAAGCTTTATAGTTAACTTAGGTTAGAATGAGTTCAAATACAACTATTTCTATAGAATCTTAGAATAGATTTTTTGGCAAAGAGGAAGACTCAAAACATACTTATAAAACAACTCTCACGCCCAAAAAATCTAGTGTTACAGGAGTTTTACAAACAGAATCCTCCTAGGGTTGAAGCTATACTAAAGGCCAAAAGGGGTGGTAAATCAACTCCATAGGTCAGAAACACTGAGAGCCAATACTTCTCTGAATGAGTAATTATTATAGTTAGCCTATACATTTCAAAAATTATTTAAGAAATCTACGTTATTACTGTAACATATAGAATTGTTATAAGCCATAAGTATAACATCTATACAAACTAAAATCTAGCAGTATTAAATATAAAAAATAGGAAATTGCACTATATAAGTGTTTTATATTCCCAGACAATGAAAATTAAATATGCAAGATTATGGAAGCTTCACTAGCCAGTGCTGATATAGCGTGTGTGTGTGTGTGTGTGTGTGTGTGTGTTTTTGTGTTTTAATAATTATTTAAATAGCCCTAATCGATGGCTATTATGAAATGTAATTCATGTTTAGAAACCTGGGTATACTCAGTAGTTAGTTATTTTACCAACGTTTCTAAGATTTAATAAATCACGTATTTATGAAATAACTGATTTCAACCAAATCTTTTACTTAAGCGACATGTAAATAATTTCAAACTATGATTATTTTAGACTCTAGAGACACAAGAATAATGCTTTAGGTTAAAACCATTTTAAAAAAATAAACTATACCTGAAGCTTTAAAGTTAAATGAGTGTAAATAAAACTATTAGTACGATTAGTATTGAATCTTATTATAATATATTTTTGGCTAAGAGGAAGATTTAAAGATATTTATAATTAACTCTCACGCCCATAAACTCTTGTCTTAAAGAGATTTTACAAACAGAAACTTCCTGGGGTTGAGGTTATGCTAAACGGCAAAAGGTTTAAGGTGGTAAATCAATTCCAGATGCTAGAAACACACTGAGCAAAGTACCTCTCTGAATGCGTAATTATTTAGACGTATACATTTAAAAAATCCCTCTAATTTCATTAACAATGAAGCATTTATGTAAACTATGATAATAGAATTTATATAAACTAAAAGCTTAAATAAGAACTAAATATAAAAGTAGGAAGTTATTTCTTTTTAATTGTTCCACATTCCCAGATAATGACAAATTATTGTACAACGTTATATATTCTGAAAGCTTCACCAGCTAGTAAATTTTATACAATGGAAACTTAGTGCGGAGGCTACAAAATATGTTGGAAACAGATTATTTTGCTATATTCTGCTATATTTGCAATATTATAATGCTGATAGTGTGTGTGTGTGTGTTAATAATTAAGTAAACAGTTTTAAATATTTGCTATGATAAATTTCTAATCATGTTTAGAAACCTGGGTAACCTTAGTAGTTAGGTAATTTACCTGCGTTTCATATAGCTAAACATTATGAACTGCAATATATGTCTACTTGAATCTCGTAGCCATTACCCAATATTTTTTTCGCACAAGCGGATTAGAAAATAATAACAATAACAATGTTTCCGTTACTATGCAGTTTTTTAATTGATCTTATTAAACCATAACATTTTAATCCAATATTTCATTTAGTGCTTTGCCTATCTAAACTAATGAGAGTAAAAAACAAATGTTAATTTGAACTTTTTTGTAGAAGTGTTTTGACTTATACAGCCAGACAAGTCTTACTTAAGTCTGTTTATAAGTCAATGAGTTATAAAAGCAAATAAAATATTTTACTGAGATCATTGTATAAAAAATTGTTAGTTAAATTTTCTAAAAGAAATATATATTTTATTTATTTGGAAACATGGTGTAAATAAATAAAAAAAATTAATTTTATACAAAGGAAATGCACATTAACAGACGTTTGTATCAACATATGTTATTATGATTTGAAATTTTATAACATGATTCATAACATGGTTTTCATTAGTCTGTCAATGTTAATTTGCTATTAACAGAATGGCATTTTTATGTTTCATGTTATATTATTGCTATTTTCATTTACATCGATGTTTTTTTTATAAAAAATTGCCTGTATTTTACGAATTCGACCAATTTAAAAATTACATTACAGAATATGATTTTTACATGAAACGTCCAAATATTATATATATATATATATATATATATATATATATATATATAATATATATATATATATATATATATATATTATTGTAAATATATGATGGTAAAGTTTTGTCTTATTCTTAAATGTAATGAATTAAATTTGATGATGTCATGGATTAGTAAAGAATTATATAAAACGTTCATATTAAATCAAATCAGCGTATTACTTACATGCCTAGTCTTAGTTAACAGTCTTTTACTACAAAATGATATAATATTATATTACGAATAATTTTAATATGAATTTTTAACTCGTATGATACTTTTCATATAGATTATTATAATAATTATATATTTAGATAATATATTGGAAAACCTAATCCTTTAAGTGGAAAAATCAATGCTTTATACATTAAAGTGTGTATAAAATATTAATCCTTTAAAAAAGCTGCAATTAACTCAGTAAAATAAGACAAAATAAGGATGCAACCTCGGAATGAAAGATATTAAGCTAAAAAATTTGCATACGTACGTCTTTATTTTGATGGTATAAAACTTACCTCAAAGGTATCATATAATCACGTATACGCAACTTCAGATTTTGCTATAATCAGTTTTTTGCAAATATCTCGTTTCCCTTACGCTAAAAGACTTTGAAGTAGAGTGAAACGCCGCCTACCGCATCTGAATACCACGATCCAGTCAGAAATGGCAGCGCATAATGTACTTCACAATGTGTACCTAAAACTACACGCCATTTCTGATTGGATAAACCTTTTGAGATGCGGTTTGCGGCATTCAACTCTAATAAGTAAGCTCTAAGTAAGTAATGAGGCATCACTCGACCCATGCTTTTATTTAAGATTTCTATATTTTCCTCTGTGGGCCGTCCCCCCATGGTTGGCATGTTATGGTAATAGCAAGGAAAAATAGTTTACATAGCCATATGACACTGTGCAAAGTTTATAGATGTTATCTGCTATGGTTTGTAAAATATTAAGCTGTACCCAGACTTTTCAAACACCTTGTACAATGTATCTACATGCAACTTAAAATCACTCCTAGAATTAGATCCAATCATATTTTTAATTAGGAATAATCTAGTTATTACATAGCAAGCTGTATGCAAACATTTCAGTCTGAAGATATTTTTATTCCTAATATACCTTGCATACAGTACAGACAAACAGTGAGAAAGAAATTAAACGTTTATGTTCTTAATACAGACAGGAGAGAAATTTTGCTAACTCGAGAGTACCATGCTACTTTACGACAGATCAAACGGATATGATATCATAATTTAGATATCATATGGATAATTAGGCTACACTAACGCTCAGCCAATCATCATAGAAGGGCATGCATCTTTATTATGTCGTTTCTGCCCCTATAGAAAAGTAGTTTTCATGCAGAATAGTAACTTCAGTTTTAAAGATATACTAAAGATAAAGGCATACAGACAGAAACATTACGTAGGTACCTCTATGTGAGACACTTGGATGACATTGTCTTCACAATCGGTGTTGCGGGCGTACTTTCCTTTTCTCTCTTGTTGCACACTGTAACGACTCTGCCATTGTCCTCCTTTCATTCAACATTTACTCCTTAAATTATTGTGGATAAAAATAAATGTAACCTGTTTTTCTTTATAAATAATGAGTGTATAGTAAAATATTTCTGAAACTTAAAGCTAGAACCTAATACATTGTTAAACAAACTATGATAATTTTGTAATATGTTGAGTAAGATTTTTAAGCAATCTAAGGAATATTTTAAATTACATCATTCAATTAGCAATAACTTCAAAATATTCCAATGTACATTTTTCTGTCGTAAGAGCCCTTTTACAATCAACAATGTAATCTTCAGGAGAATTCTCAAACATATATTTAAATGTGTTTATATATTTAAAATTAAAATAGCATATTGTAAATGATTTATAAATATTTTTACCCTTAAGGATGACATTCAAATAATTATAATTTTTTATTTTCTTATAAATTTTAAATGAAGGTATAATCAAACTTTCAATTCATTCATCTTCAGGATTTATTTATTAGAATTTTCTAGATTTGTGTTAATTTAATACGGTTCCCACGCTTTTAAGTATCTTGTGTATGTAACCTTCAAATAATATAACGTATTTCTTAGTCATAATATATTTTAATGAATGCAGTGTTTTACAAGAACATATTTTTCAATTAATCCATATTTTATGTAAAGTAGCGTAAAATTCAATCCTCTTTTGACGTTTTATTTGTTTGCTTCACAAATTATCACAATAGATTAATTTAATTGAATGAATTCTTCATTTGCTTTTTACGAAATCATTTATTTGGTATTTCATAATATTTGCGATATTATATTGTTTGTCTTGTAAGAAAGATATGTGTTTTAGATTCTTTTTAAGTATTATCTAATTGATTTGGAATAATACTGAATGTTTAAAAAACTATTTTCTTATATTGTCTAAAGGGATTGGTAATGTTGTTAAACATTTCTTTGTTTTATTTTCTTAGATTTTTAAAGTAAACATTCAACAAATTGTCTCATACAACCGTACAATATAGCAATATCCTCATGTATTTTAAATATTTGTTGCAGTTTTCAATAAACAGCAGTGAATTTAAAAATTCTGTAATCACAAAAATAAAATTTTACTTTATATCAAGGCAGGTGGCTAGAATAATGTATTGGTGGCTAAACATGGATTGGCTATAAAATGCCTGGAAATTGTATGCTATCTGTTTAATTGTATCCATTTACTTAAAATATGTGTCTTTTTATCTAAGATTTAGATTTGTTATAAAACATTTTGAAAGATAATCCCATAGATGTAGGACCGTGGACCAATATTAAGTTCGCAGCTTTAGGGCTGTTAAACTATAACATATTTATATACAATCACAAGTTATCAACATGAAATGTTCGTAAACTATTTTATTTTAAGTTTAGGTTTACTAAGTTATTTGTCAGGTTTTTAGTAGTCATTTTGAGGTTACGTCTGTTGGTTTGATTCATTGTTAAAAGTGTTGAATCAAATAAAGTTTGTTAAGATTTTCTAGTTAATGAGCTTTTCTATAGAAACAAAGTAATAACTGCATGTTTTTTGGTAAAATTGCACACACCAAAGACATCATCTGCATTGAAATTATTTATGTTATTTTGATTGAAGTAGGGTTACCCCTAAAACCTATATGAAATTGTATAACTCAGTAAACATGTTAATATATAATTATGATGCAGTCATTGAACATAATTTTTGATCTAGTTAAAGTTGCTATTTTTCTGTGATTTTCTATGGTAAAACCTTTTTAGTTAAATCGGAATAAATGTTTAATTTGTAGTTTAACCAAATTTATGAGTCAGAATTGTTGTAACACTATACAGTACATTATACAGAGCATTCAGCTAGTGCTCATGGGTTGGTTATAATATCAGTAAACTACTGTATTACTCAATGTGCTACTAAACTGTACTTCATTGATGGAAACGTCACAGCAAATACCGCTTTATTTCTGTAGATATTTTTATTCCGTTAAAGAAGCTTAACATATGTTACAGTTTCAGTATTTTACACCCATATTACAGCAAATATGTCACAGTATTAACCCGTAATAACTCAACTGAAAAATAAATACTTCTCAATTTATGCTTGAATTGTATGTAACCTTAATTTGGTTATCCAGTACAAATTACTGATAACTCTGTGAAATACGTCCCCCAACACTGTAACAATAATAGAATGTAATAGAAGAATTTTTTATTAGAATCATAATCCGCTGTTGCACAATAAAACGTCAATCACAACACACTGTGTGTGTGTGTGTGTGTGTGTGTGTGTGTGTGTGTGTGTGTGTGCGTGTGTGCGTGCGTGTGTGTGTGTGTGTGTGTGTGTGTGTGTGTGTGTGTGTGTGTGTGTGTGTGTGTGTGTGTGTGTGTGTGTGTGTGTGTGTGTGTGTGTGTGTGTGTGTGTGTGTGTGTGTGTGTGTGTGTGTGTGTGTGTGTGTAGGGGAAGGGTGTGGGTGTGAAAATTGTTAACGTGTTACTGTCTTATAATTATACTATCTGTCTTATAAGTGACACGTCACGTCTGTATCGATGAAAATTTGTATGTATATGTTTACAAACGTTAGTTAACACATGTAAGGTTAATATAACTAAACGGTTAACATAATTATACTCAGTTCGTTCACAAATTAATTTATTCTGTGTTTGTTTCATTTCCAATTAAACACAATTAAAATAATGGAAAATGTTCCATTAAATGGAAAAGCTTAGCCAATAAAGGGACGTGTAGTACTATTGATTATCAAACTCGACTTTACTACTGTGTAATATTTAAACCCAATGCATAATTACGTGTCAGTTTTTAAGGTTAATATCTATGATCAGTTTAAACCTGAAGTTAGTGATTAGACAGAAAGGCAAATAGCCATACAAGAATAAGTCTTCCATCTCCTCAAATAATAGCGTTCGCTAAAGTTTCAGCCAGTTGAATACAGTTTTCCTAATCATACAATGCGACTCCTTGCATTGCTAAAGTTTATCAATCAAACAATGCGACTCCCTGCATTCCTACAGTTTCGTAATCAAGCAAACCTATTACTACAGTTTCCAATCAAACATTGTGCTTCCTTCCATTACTACAGTTTTTCATTCAATAATGCGACTCCTTATATTAGTTTGATATTATCGAAATGTCATATGCATCAACTAATAATTAATTTCATTCGTACAGAAAACAAAATTTTATTTGAATTTTTAAACATTTTATTTGGTCAGAATAATTATATTAATTTTTAGATATAAAAAAAATATTTTTTTTATAATTTTGTACCTATAACTACATCTACTTCTTCATTATTTAGCTTTGTAGATAGCATATAGATTTTAATACTGTTAAAGTTTATTTGTATGTAAAATCAGTAACAGATTAAATCTATTATTTCTGAGTTATTTTTAAATTTTTTCTATAATATGTATTTATTGCCTACATTTAAAACTAATTATCTTCTAATTATTTGTTTTTCAATTTTACATTTTCAATAGCAATATTAGTTTAGACATACAATTCGTAAAGAAATAAAATGTTTATAAATTAAAATATGGAAATATTTGTTCACGTATACACACATATAAAAAGGCATGAAGTTATTATTTACTACAACACAAATCGCACTTGAATTTATGTTAGGTTTTACTCGGTTAGTGGTTACCTGGCATCCAAGAGTAAAATGGCCATATCTCTATTATAATGCAACATAAAAATAAGTAAAAGTTTTTCGTAGCAGACATCCCATGTTTGTTACACGGGTTAATCGCATTCAAATCAGGTTTTGAGAGCGTTAAATGCTGTTCGTATGCGGGTGTGCTCCCAGGAGTGGAAATAAAATTCCCGTATACACTCCGTGTCTCTACATGGATTTTACATCTTAGCGCGTCTCTCCATAATGCTCTCTGGATTTTATACAATCTTACTTCGTTAATCAATACCAATAACTTCTAATTATACTACATAAGATTTTAGGTACAAGTATTTAACTATTTAATATTAAAAGTTACATAAAACTCATATCGTTTATTCATTCAGATTACATTAACCTCTTATACTGTACTAAAAATAAACCTATATTGAAGACAACGACAACTGAATGAATAGTACTAGTCTAATAGTGTAATGTATTTAATTGAAGGAATGCTTGTAGACAGTAAGGCTATAAGTGAGTAATTTATACTGATATTTAAAAGTTAGTAACACAGGGAAATACATTTTTGTGTTGAATGTTTTTTTTTTTTCTAATACATGCTACAGTTATACACGTACTCTCTATGTAAAGTAAAGGAAATAAGTTAATCGAATGTTATAGTACAATCAGCTATGAATAATCGAATAAAAATAAATATATCATGCCTGAAATTGAAAAAAGTAAGCCAAACTACAAACCTAGATAACAATAATGAAAATGAAAAATATAGCTGGACTATATAAGATGTTGAATATATATTTGTGAGTTTGGATGTGTGCTTGTATATGTGCTACTTTTCTGGTAGAAATATGTTTATACTACCAGAGACTATTATCTTAAACATATGCTGTATCGTGTTACAATTAAAAGTGAGTCAGAATGTGTTTAATCATAATTTTATCCGTTTTAATATACTGATGGTTAATTAATAATTACTTTTAACCGGAATGTACTGTAGTAGTTTTGAAGAGTGTCAATGGTTTTAATATCGTTAATGGTTTTAAAACGTAAATGATATGCTATAGACGACACTATGATGTCCATGCGTGCCGATTCAGGCTCAACAGTCCATAGCAGCTTCGACGTTCAAGAGGTGATTACAAGGGTCTTTAAAGAGGTAGTGCAGAACGTGTGAATGGCATGAGCTTTGATGGCCCGCAGCAACCTGGATCAGTATTATTGGCACTTTTAGTTTTATATATTTTACTGAATTTGGCGCTGTATAGTGAGGTGGAAATACTTTAAGGATTTACTTACAATTAATTGACTATGCTTTAATATTGTGGGAAACATAAATCTAAATTTGACTCATTTTATCTCAAAATCAAAAAAGGTGGTAGCATTGGAAATTAAATTTATGTAAACTTTTCCACAGGAAAATTCTCATTTAAAAATATAAGTGTAATAAACATACAACATTATCTCATATAACAAGCAACAAAATCTAAACAATAAAATAATATTTAAGAACAATCTTGTTAAGGCCTAACATATAGCATTATGCAGTTAGTTGTTAAACGTTTAGTGTGGCGTTCAGTATATCACTAATCAATACAGGAAATAGGTTGGTATATATTGAGCTTCAACATGTAAATTCACTTGCGAAATGAAAATATGAGAAAAAGATAGACAACAAAGGGTAAGTAAGGGTAAGGGTAAGTTATAAGTTGAATTTACTTAATGAAACTTACAAGCACCACTTTTAGTTGGTAAATTAAATGCATGCCTTGCCACGTTGCTTCCAATTAGAGTACAAGAACTAAAAATGTATATCTGATATGTGGGCCTAAAATATCAAATATTCTATGGAATTATACGTACGATATTTTACTTTATAAAACATTAATATTTTACTTCCCTTCGCAATATGTAGACTCACAACCTGGGCGTCGGCGTCTTGGCACGAGACACTGAAGCTGTAGTCTAAGAAAGATTATTTCTAGTCGGTAATTACCAGAAGAGGAGTAGAAGTTATAAAAGTGGTAGCCATCTACAAAAATTATACGTGAGCTCGCCTAAAACAAATTCGCGATGGTATTAGCCATTTAATGAGACAAAAAAAAAAACTTATCACGACAACGTGCTCGTCAGAAGGACGACGCCACAACTTGTATCCATTTAAATCAAGCACATAAAAGATCTTCAAGGGTTACTTTACTATTTGCAACTGTACTTTACGTTGCATTCATTTTTATATGTTTGGCATCAAAGGGCTAATTTAATAATACGAAAATATAAATTTTACTTACGGACATAGCGCGAGAGGTGAAATCGGTCACGTAGTTTGGTTGCTACGAAGGGTTACAATAAAATATTCATACGCGTGCCAATTAGGTAGTTAGTCCGTCGATAATTTAGTTCCGGGACATTGGATAAAAAACAATATTAAGTTGTACTGGCTAACTAGGTTGTGAAATGTTGCATTATATAAAAATGGAACTAACTAACGGTACACTATCTATTCTGTAATAGGATGACGTTCGAAAAATTTAAACGTCAGACAATAGAAGTTATTCACAACAAGAGCATACAATAAGAGCGCTATTACTGAGTGTAACAATAGATAAAACTCTGTTCAAAACCTTGGTTGCAAATAGCATTCAAGTGTCTTATCAAGAAGTACAAGACTTCCTTTCCTATTTAATTTATACAATACCGTTTATTTTGAAATTCTTTTCAATTAGTTTAAATTAGTTTTCATTATAATAGTTGCTCTGTCAAGAGTATTTTAATTTGATAGGAGGAATATAGAAGACTAATAATAATTAGAAGCTTAAATTATTGTTTAAAAATAACAAATAATATGTTGAATTTACGTGAATTATAATATTAATAATTTAATTATAAGGCACGGCTGGTATTTTGGGTGTCCAAGAAGCTGTTATTGTCTTTTATAGGTAATAATAGTAAAGTATCCCTTTTTTGTCGTTACAAACGTTTATGTTATGTGTACTACAAATGCTATCAATGATTTTGTGTTTTTACTACCATGTTCTTTGCCCTGCAAATTTATATCCTTTCTTTGTCTTTTAAGACTCATTTGTAGAAATATCTTTTTCAAAATTTCATGATTCTGTTTCGTTACACCTGTATCATAGTTATGATGAATCATAATCATTTCCCTAATTGATAAACTAAAGTCCTGAAAATATTTTGTTCACGAATTGTAATGGTATAGCTGGTTAAATGTATATACAGTACATTTCATTATAGTACGGGATATTGCATAAAATAACTCGTGTAGCTGTGCTAAATTCTAAAAGTCATAAAAAATTAATCATGAACCAATATGTTGTATAATGGATGGAGCAATAGACAACAGAAATTTCTTCTGGCACACTGAAGAGAGAGCAATTGTGTTCGGAGATGTTTGCACAAGGAACAGATGTTTCAAGTCAACCACAAACTTCGACTGAGTAAACCGTTGACCATTGCTGTTCTATCTCACGATATTGGATTTAGGTACTAACATTAATGCTCCGGAAATGGTTTAATAGTAGTGATTCATCAAGTGCATGTCCTATTTCGAGTTAGAAATGTAAAATATGCTAAGCAAATCCATTTTTGATTTAGTTTTAGTGCGGTGTGGAGCTTACCCTTGCAAACTTATAAATTAGTTTTATTGTGAACAAATTAGTAGTAATATAACATTATACGATTGCGTTTAATTATAAAAAACATATCTGAAACATTATGTTATATAATGTGCAATCAGATTTTTCCTTATGATAATAACTAAACTAAAACGTAACAACAATATCAGTTCATATAGCCAATCATAATCTAAGTGTCAATATAACATACATCATGAATCGCTACGTGCATGATTGTCACCTTTACACAAATTACGTCTGAGAGATACATTATACATTATAGAAACGTTATATGGATATAATATATACAAACATACATTATACATTCGAGACCTATTATTATTGGTTAATTCATCAATAATCATGTTTAACTAGTCTGTGGCTGCACATGGATCTAATCAAGCCACATTATGTTTTAAGTTTCTACACGTTTCTTTTTTACTTCGTTTATCGGTTAGAATCCATTTAGTCCGGTAAAATAAGGATGCAACCTCGGAATGAAAGATAATAAGCTAAACATTTGCATACCTCTTTATTTTGATAGTATAAAACTTACCTCAAAAATCTCATATAATCACGTATACGCGACTTAAGATATTTAAGGTTTTGCTATAATCAGTTTTTTGCAAATATCTCGTTTCCCTTACACTAAATGACTTTGAAGGTGGTTAGAGAAATTGTAGAACGAAACATTCTCTTCAACTTCTGTCTAATGTAATTTTATGTATGTTCAACCCTTTTTGAGATACAGCGCAAAGAGTAGGGGACCGCTTACCTGTATATACGATAATGTGAGGTCAGCCAGTAGAATACAATAAATAAATGAGTTATATTGTTAATTATTCACTTAATATTATTATTATTACTTAATACTATTATTATTGATATTATTATTATTATCATTATTATTACTTTTTTATTATTATTTAATATACCATATTTAGAGACATTAATTATAAATTATATATTCTCTAAATAATACTTATTTTATTTTTACCAAACATACAATATTAAAAGAAATATTTCAAATGAATTTTAATTATATATTTATTTATTTATCCAATAATCAATTTATTACAGTTACATATAAAAAATTATTTTTATTATTAATAATTAATATTTTTGTTTTAATTTTTCTTCTTGTTCATCGTCTTCTTCTTCTTCTTCCTGTGGCTGTTCAATATCGGATTCATTATCATCATTCTCGTTTACTAAAGTATCAGAATAGAAAGATTCAAGAATATCAGGTGCATATTCACTTTCTTCACTGAAATCATCTGAAGTTGATGAAGCGTTGAGGCATGATTGTCCATTACACTGCCCACAAATTAAAGTGCATCGAAATCCTGACTTCCAGAGTAGCAAATAGCATGATATGTAGCCTCAGCAGCTATCAAGTCATGTTCAAAAAGTATAGGATATTTGACTAATTTTCCTAAAAAGTTGCCTCAAGAGTACTTACTTTACTGATGGTGCGTTTATACTTTTCTTTTTTTCTGCGACTTCATCAGCTACTTGACCACAAAACAAGCAAGATGCTTTAAAATCAAATATCTCTTCTCGTTTTTTACGAGGTAGACTTTCTGCAGTTGGAGTTTCATCATCTTCTGCACGTAGCTTCGATCCAGCAATTGAATGTTTACTTATATACACTTTTAGTAGACAATCAACATGCACTATCACAGAAGTCAAAGTATTTAAATAATTTATATAACCGTCATTTTTGTCAATACTTGCAGTTTTTAATGTTTGTAAGCCACGCACAACACTCACATAAGCACTTTCTGATATTAATTTATTACAAATAAAACAATAATCAGCCATTGCAATTAAAAGATACAATCACAATCGTACGTCTGTTAATGCTAAGATGTCGTTTTCAACTAATGGATAAAATAAATTTTTATCGGTATAGAAATACTAACACAGAGAAATACCCTACCACTACTGTACTTATACATAGACATTCCAAACTCATTCGTTACGGTGTGTAGAAAGTCACAAAAAAACCAGTCATATATAACAATGGACCATCTGCTACAGCTTCGCAGAAACAGCAAACGTCGTACAAGATATTTGTATGTCGAGATATAATATTCATAGTAATATAGTAATATGGACAAAAAGTATTTCTTTTAATATTGTATGTAATCGAGGCCTCACTCGACCCATGCTTTCATTTAAGATTTTTCATGTTTTCCTCTGTGGGCCGTCCACCCCATGGTTTGCATGTCATGGTAATAGCAAGGAAAAATAGTTTACATAGCCAAATGACACTGTGGCAAAGTTTTATAGATGTAATCTGCTATGGTTTGGTAAAATATTATGCCGTACCCAGACTTTTCAAACACCTTTTATAATGGGATATTTCTCTGAATTTCAAAAATGTATATATGGTATTTGGAAAGAATTAACTGGCTTATTTTAAACGTTTAAAAAATGCTACAATTTAACTAACTAAATCCAAATTACGTAGGTCATTAATCGTAATAACTGTTAATTATTATTGAAGGAAGATGTGTTTTAATAAATATCTCTAAGAGTTTGCTCTAAAACAGTTATAAACAAAGGTATAGCTTTATTTGTTAAATCTCTTGAATTATGTTTGTTGAGAACAATATGATTCATTAAACACTTGAAATTTTGAAAGGGAAAATAAAAAGTCACATTGATTTTTTAGTATAGTTGTGAAATCAAAACCAAATAAAATATTTTAGAAGGCTCGCTGGCTTCTGTTATGAAATGAAAATCAACTGCCAAGGGACGTTTCATCCTTTATTTACGAACATATTTTTGTCATCCTCTAAATAGTTAAAAACGCCAAAAAAGTCTAAGTTATTAGTAGCTATATCAAAATATATTGGTAAATGACACAAGAATGTAACATATTATTTTTATCATATGATCAGAACATAATAAATTACATACACCGCACTGATTGTGTGTATTGATAATGAATTCTTGTCAATCACCAATGTCTTTAAGTCTAGTGATGATTAGTATACGAAATCTAATGCAATGTTTATGTAACTAATTCAAAAATAGTTATCTTTTTCAAAGTACTATTCGATTGTATTCAATCATAGGATTAAATAAAAGTCGTCAAATACTCTATTAAATAATTATTCTATAAAATAGTTTTCTCTAAGAATAATCCTTGCAGCAGAAAATTGAAAGAAATAATAAATCTAAATAAGGAATAAGCTATTTAGCGAAGGAATAATGAAAATATAAGATAAAAAACCATCTAATTCACTCTCAAAACATAAAGTAGTTGGCTTTAATATGAAATTGGTGCGAAAGATTTTGGGTTTAGATTATATAAATTTGATATCTTGAGTCTTTATGATTACTTCTTTGAATAGAGAAATATTCCATAAATGACGAGTATTCTATCCCTTCATGTTAATATAAGTAATTTTAAGTAGGAGATGAAGGATATTTTTAAAGTAAACTCAAAAGTAGGATGTGGTCAGTGTTGTAACAAAAAACACTCATCCAGAGTGGAGTACTGTGTGGTATATTGCTACCTCATAATCTGTGGATAGCCACATCATAGTGGTCGTTCTCATTATCATCCATGGTCTTCACTGGTGGTGTACAGATAATATACACGCCAGATTGCTATAAACAAAGATCACTATTACAAGATAAGCGTTATATTATATATATATATATATATATATATATATATATATATATATATATATCTTCAATAAGAAATCTTCAAATGTTTAAATTAAACAGTTTCTATATTTTGGCTTAAGACGTCTTCAGGAAATTACAAAAATATAAATAGGGCTATAAGAACAAAGTAAACATAAAACATCAACACAGAAAATGAAAATTAAGAATGAATTATGTAGAATGGTAAACATATAATTTATTTTTATAAAATTCACTTCGTTGTCTAATTCACCTTAAATTTAATCCATTTCGAAATTTGGATTTAGTGACGAGTTGATGGGCTTGTTCCAAGTTTCTAAGACCGTTTGTACTTACATTTTCTGATTGGTTTTCACTGAATATGTTTCTTCAAAATTTAAATTATGTATTAAACCATGTGCCACTACAGGTTGCTCTGTATTTTTATGTGTATATGCATATCTGTGCCCTGCCATCCTTGTTCTAAGAGAATTTATCGTTGAGCCAATATAATCTTTAGGGCATAACTTGCACTGAATTTGGTAAACAATATTTTTTTTATTATCAAGTCCTTCAAGTATACTGTATGATTTTGGTGTAGAACTACTTTGTAAATGTTTTTGAAGTAGAGCACATGTTGCAAACTAAACACTGTCACGTTTTCTTGGTCTTTGTGTTTAGGTAATTTTGGATGGACTAAAATATCTTTAAAAACTGGTGGTTTTCTAAATCTTATTTTTGGAATGTATTTGAAAATGTTTTAGTTGAATCAGAGCTTTCAAATAAACTGTATGAAAATTAAAGTATATTGTTAATTTTATGTAGTTCTGGGTGGTATTTTGTTACTTTGGATCATTACTGTAAAATTTTAGATTTATTTGTCCCAATTAATAGTGATGTAGTGTTCAGTTTGTTATTTAAAAGTTTGCGTGGATAACCCCTTTTGGAAAATGCTGATAATAAATTATCAATATATTGTTCTAAGTGATATTTGTCACTGCAATACATTTTGGGCTCTTTTAGCTAAACTCTTTTGAATGGCTTTTTTGACATGGAACGGATGACAACTGTCATAATGTAGGTATTGAAATGTGTTGGTGTTTTTTATATTGATCTTGTTTTCAACTTCTGATTTTCAATAAAAATATCTATATCGAGGAAACTCACAATTGAATCAGATACCTCCCACGTAAATTTAAAGTTGCATAATGTGTTCAGTGATTGTAAAAATTTTGTAATTGTTCGTTACTATATGTCCATATTATGAAGATATCGTCAATGTAACGTTTTCCAAATATGGGTCTGTATGGTTGTGTTTCTAGAAAATCAGGCTCAAGCTTGCCCATCACAAGATTAGCATAAGAAGCCATTCTTGCTCCCATGGCTGTTCCTTTTTCCTCTAAATAGAGTTATTTTCAAACCTAAAGCTATTCATAGTTGGAATGAAATTTATTAATGTTAAAAGAAAATCTGACGAAGGAAGTGCATTTTTGGGACGTTTGTTTAATTAGTATCTGACAGAATCAATTCCTTGTTGGTGTTCAATATTTGTGTACAATGATTGAACATCAATTGTGACTAATTTAGTATTTGCAGCTACTAATAGAGGTTGAGCTAAATTTTTCACAAGGTGCACAAAATCATTACTATTTTTCGCAAAAGAAGGAAGATTAGTCAAAGATTTCTTTTAAATGTATAATTTTAATATATATATTTAAATATATATACATATATCTTAATTTTAATATATATATGTGTGTGCGTGTGTGTGCGCGCGCGCGAGCGTGTTATTGCACACACCACTACGGTACCTACACATTATATTTCTAAATAATTGTGTGCTACCTACTTAAAACACATTAAAACCGACTTTGATGTTCCCAAAAATAAACAACCAAAAAATAGCCATAATGGATGCAGTTTAGTTCATGGCGACATTAACAAGTATTTTTAACTTTTTGTTTCCTTTATCTTTGAAATGTGTATTTATGAGATTCTTGTGTTAAAAATATCTTATTTAGAAATGCAGTATATTATTATTATAAATTACAAAATCAAGGATTCAAATTTATTTTGTTAGACGTTTATTGCACATTCAAATTATTATTAGATGAGTGTCTATAATTTATTTTATATTATTTACTACAATGTAAGGGTACCATGCATTAGGCACCATGCCTAACAAGATTTGCTCAAGTTGAGTGCATAGATTCCAGTCAAAAGTTAATTTCATTCTTGAGATGCCCTGCTAGCAGACAGACATTAAGAGGGATACAAAATTATAATGCTTCTAAGCAGACAGAAGTGACATTCTGCCAACCGACTAAAGTGATATGATTCGCGGAAAAATTCAACCGAAGTTTGAAGACTGTAAATGACATTTTTCTTCTGATATCTTGCTGATACAGGTTGGAAGGTAATTAATATTCCGTAGATCAACTTCTAATCCTTCAATCATGATGATGTCTAATTAGAAATAACAATGCATGCTAATTTCTAAAACAAATTACAACATTATTTATAATATATCCAGTGGAAAAACAGGCACAGTTTTCACAGACAAAATGAAGGAAAGTATTTACTCTCCAAATGGTATTTAAGCAATATATACCAAATTTAAATTGCATAGCTAAACTCATTCATGATGCACTACGTTATTAAATTTATAGGGGATATTCACTGTAATCAAATCCTGTTTTGTCTATATAAAATAAACTAACATAACACAGCTTAGAAGGATCTTAGAGAATGTTATTACAGTCAACTGATTAATTTTTCTTGTTACCTCGTATTAGGTGGATTTACATTAATATTCTTTACCAAAATAGATTGTAAATAATATTCATATAAATTCAATACAAAGTTGTAAACATAGAGGTGTGAAAATATATCACGTACTTGTATTCGTATATGTTTATAAAACTTCTGTTTTGTATAATAAAAAATATAAAAATATTTTTTACCCTCTCAGCCAAATCCATGCAGTGACATTCAGAATCATCGAACCTAGTATTTCTTTTAAAGAAATGAAACTATTTGTGACTCTCAATTGTGTACGGGATGAGACATATTGAGGACCTCTTCATCTACATTAAATATGTTCCTTTATATCTCTGATCTCTAAAAGAAGTGTTTTAATTGAACTTCTTCGTTACCGACTTTTTTTGGATCCCTTCAGACCAACATGACTACAGATTTCAAGATAAAAAAAAACATTTATTTTACATTCAGACACTGCACGAGTGCTAAACGCAAAGTCCCATGGCATCATCCCTTCTCACTAAAGCTTTTTTGTGTGGATTTCAGTTATCTAAGAGTTTTCTCCTAAAATTCACTACACGTAATGTTTTGTAATATTTTCAATTGTCGTTATGTTTTTAATTTATTCAATAACATTTAAAAGTAATAAATACATCTAAAATATTTAATTTGAAGGAATTTCTTTACTGATTTAAAATATTATTGATGGTTTACTACAACAAATTAAAGGTGTCCAAAAATGTTTCTTATATTATTGCTAATCCAAAAACGTTCAATAACTTAATGCGTTTTGTAATTCAATAAATTCTCTTTCAACTTAAAATGTGATTTACAGGCAACAATGTTTAATAATTTTATAAATTTCATTATAAATTTAGTTAAATACTGCAGGCATTCCCGATAATTCTAAAGAGTTATTCTACATTTATGCAAATGGGTATTAGTATTGCAAACGGTCACTGTGTCTTTTTAGATTAACTTATTATCCTTAACTAGGTTTGTGTGAAAAATATCATACAGTATTTTGACTTTAATCAATCTACTGTAAGCTGCATTTTTACAAGAATATATCAAATGGGATATAAAATAATTTAATTTTAGAATAATCTCTATATGCTTATTTAAGGTTTTATTTATGAGCTAAACATAATTTATCTTGACATTTATTATTCCTATTTAGATGTGATCAAATATTTGAATTTGTATATAATAAATATAAATAGTTAATTTTTTAAGAACTAATCAATTAATTTACTAATACTTGATATAAACCTTCTTTATTGATTTATATTATAATTATATTATTTTAGGTCATAATATAATATAATATATATATATATATATATCTTTAAATTGTTTATTCAATATTTAATTTATATTCTGTTTATTGATTTTGGAATCCTTTTCCTTCGATCCGGCAAACTGCGCTACCACACGTAATACAAAGTAAAGTGATAGTTAGTAAGCTGAAGTTCATCAAAGAGGCAGAAACATTTATTTACATATAAAGTTAAGAAAATTATTATTGTAACGTGCATGATCAGTAATGTAATATAGATTCCCCTCAGGGGCAGTGGGCTTTCCACTGTACGGGTGTTTTGGCGACCCCGGGGTACCTGAGCCAAGCTGTGAGAACCTTCTCACAGTTCTTCCAGAGCTAGGGCCTTTCTTCCCATCTTTTAGGTCTTAGCTCACTGTCTTTATTCTTTTTCTGAGCTAAACTTTGCTCGCCTTCTTCTTCTTTTCGACCCCGCATTACGGGTGTCCTTCCACCTTCTTTCGACCGGCGCATGCTGGGGAGTCCTGGGAGTGTCCCTGACTTGCTGCAGGGACTGATGTGTGCCTCGCACTGCCGATGGCCCTATCCAGTGTGTTGTCAGAAGCCAGCTACTTCGGTCCTTGGTCAGGAAGTGCGGCATGGATGCAGGGATCGGACTCTGCATTGCCACGGGCGACCCCCAGCACGTACGGCACCTTGTGTGTATCGGTGCTGGGCAAACGGAGATTCGGGCCCCGGGGAACTGGGGTAGGGGCGTCCACTCTCCTACGGGAGGAGGACCTCCAAGGGTACACCCGCTCTCGCCGCTCCTTGCCGCACGATGCGCTGGTGACAAAAAAGCATGGACTGTCAAAACTACATACAGGAGTAATGGAAAGGAGAAGGAGCAAGCCGCTTTCAAGCGCAGTTCAATTATGCAAAGGTCTCCGACCTTGACGACTGGGACGCCGACGAGGAGACTTAAAACCTCCCCTCCGCCGGTGCCGTTCAAGGCTGTTAGTGACACCGGATCGTCGTCCGGATCCGGAAAGAGGAAAGAAGAGGTCGATCTGGCGATGGAGGTGACCAACCCGGAAACACCTCAAGGAATTCCTCCCAGCAACAGCTCTCTTCGTGCGGCATTCGGTCTGCAAATGCTTCAGCAGCAGCATGACGATGCCAGCGAAGAGGAGGACCTGTCACTGAAAAAAATGAAAGCTCTTTTGAAGGAGATGGCCAAGGCTCTCCTTACTCAGAGGAACGTGAACAAGGCGATTAAGGATGGAATTCCGAAACTCGATGATTTCCTTGGTGAAATCGAGGAATGCCGGAAGATCAGGCTGAAGGCGGTGAAGCAGGAGCGCGACATCATGAACCGTGTCATATCTGATTCACCTCAAGCTCAAGCTTATCTGGCTGAGTCTAAGACCCAAGCCAGAAAGCGAGTAAAGCGGCAGAGAGGTTCTTCGCCGGGAAGCCCTGAGCTTAGGGAATTGGATCCAGCGCCGAATCCAGTCTTCTTCTCTGCTTCCACACAGACTGAGGACGTTCCGGCTGCTGATTTAGTTCCTGCTCCGGTAGGGGTTCCTGCACCAGCAGCTGCTCTAATCCCAGCGTCAATCCCATCGACATCTCTCAACTCGCAGGGGCCCGCTCCGCAAACACCTTTGGGGAACTGGGAGAGACGCCTGTCAAAAAAGGAGAGGAGACAGCTAAAGCGCGCCGAGGCTGCCTCACAAAAGACGCCTGCAAAAGGGAAGAAGAAAGTCCAAGTCTCTGAACCGGTTAAGGAGACCCCTAGCAAAACTTCCAGGAAGCCTTCACGACCCAGGCTCAAGAAAGCCTAGGCCTGAGGCGATTTTGATCAAACCCTTAGGGGGGCGATCTTTCGCCGATGTCCTAGGACAGATTAAAACCCAGGCGAAACCGGAAGAGACGGAGACTACAATCAAGTCCATCCGACGAACCCAGAACGGGGATGTTCTCCTCGAACTGGGAAAATCGAGGGACAAGGACGGTTTTGCTGCTTCCCTCAAAACCGCTCTTGGTGACAAAGGCTCTATTCGAACCCTTCAACCGAGATGTTCAGTGGAGATCCGAGACCTAGACGCTCTATCTGCAGAGGACGAGGTGATCAAAGCGTTTAAAGAAGGCGCTTCCAGAACTACCGGGAGAAGCGGGAGGTCTCAAGGTCTGGTTGACAAAACCAAATCGGAGCCAGCAGCGTATGGCAATTGCTGAGTTGGGCGAAAAGCACGCTAATAAGCTGCTTAGCCTCCAGCACCTGAGAGTCGGATGGGTGAGTTGCAGGCTCAAACAAAGGGTCCATCGTGCAAAGATGCTACCGGTGCCTAGCGTTCGGTCACTCTTCCCGTACCTGCAGAGGGCCCGACCGAAGTTTCAACTGCCTCCGGTGCGGAGACCAAGGCCACAAGAAGAAAGACTGCACCTCGAGCCTCTCCTGTTTCCTCTGTAAGGAGACAGGTTCTGCTGGGAATGCTCTTGGTCACTTACCTGGTTCTGGTCAGTGCGGTGTTTTTAGATCCGCACTCGAACAGGCAAAAGGCAGAGGCCAATAATCCGTATCCTACAGGCCAATCTTCAAAGATCCTGGGGGGCTGATAATCTTCTAAATCAGCTCGCCCGAGAACTCGGTGTCGACGCGCTCCTAGTCAGCGAGCAGTATCGGGACAGGGACCCAGGCATTTGGATCCCAGACAGTCTAGGTACTGCAGCTTTCTGGACCCGGAACTCACAAGAAGTTATGGTGCGGAGTCACGGACGTGGCCGAGGATTCGTCTGGATAAGGTGTAGGGATGTAACTTTCTTCAGTTGCTACCTCACCCCAAACGAGGCCATCCAAGACTTCCGCGACAAGATTGATCGTTTGGAGGAGAGCATGCTCGGCACCACTGGGCACGTTGTCGTTGGCGGTGATTTCAACGCGAGGGCCGTCGAGTGTGGTATGCCCTCTACCAACTCCCGGGGGAAATACATCTTGGACTTCATCGCCAGGGCCGGGCTCGTCGTCCTCAACCAGGGCGACACGCCTACTTTCAGGCGCCCCGGGCAGAGAGGCACGATTCCTGACGTAACCTTCGCGTCTGAGTCTCTTCTTTCGAGGATCTCTGGCTGGAGGGTGGTAGAGGATTACACGGGTAGTGACAACCAGTACATTGTTTTTGATCTGCATGATTTAAACCGTAGAGTTTCCGCATCCCGGGATGGGCCACGCCGATGGAACACCAATAAACTGGACGTGGTCAAGTTCACCGAGGTTATATCTCGGGGAGCGCAGGCGAATCCTGGTGAGGCTGGCGCCGAGGCTTTAGTAACATCCACGATGGAACTTTTTGTCTCGGCCTGTGACCGGTCTATGCCGCGAAAGAAACTCCGCCGTGGCAAGCAACCCGTCTACTGGTGGACTGAAGAGATTGCGGAGCTCAGAAGAACATGCCTTAGAGCAAAACGTGCCGCCACTAGAGCGAGAATTCCTGCAGATAGAGTTCGTAAGTCGGATGTCTACAAAACTGCGAGAAAGTCTCTCCGCCGAGCTATCAACAGGAGCAAGGCGAATAGCTGGAGGAAACTTCGGGACGACGTCGATTCCGATCCTTGGGGTTTGGGTTACAAAGTTGTGACCCAGAAACTCGGCGCCCGCTCTCCACCCTCCATCATGGAGGGCGCCACCATGGAGAGGATCGTCACTGCCCTGTTTCCTGTACATCCACAGCGACCACTAGTTGACTTCGAACGGGTGGAGAGCGTTCCGCTTTTTACTATTGAGGAGTTGGAAACCTCCGTTCTCACCCTGAAAAGCAACAAGGCTCCCGGCCCGGACGGGATTCCCAGCGAGGCTCTGAAGAAAATTTTCACCATCAATCCCGGGTTGTTGCTGAGAATGTACAATGCCTGCTTGGTTGAAGGAGTGTTTTCCATCTCCCTGGAAAACCGCCAGGCTGGTGCTTATTAGCAAGGGAAAAGGTGATCCAGAGCTGCCGTCGTACTACAGACCTCTCTGCATGCTGGACACGGCTGGAAAACTTTTTGAAAAATTAATCCGTTCCCGCCTGATTTCTGCCGTGGTAGCTGTCGGGGGACCTATGCCCTCGTCAGTACGGTTTCAGAAAGGGACGATCAACAATCGACGCGATTACGGAAGTACATAAAGGCAGTTGAAAGAGCCGAGAGCCACAACCATTTCTCCCGCCGAGTAGTGCTTCTTGTTACGCTTGATGTCAAGAATGCCTTCAACTCGGCGAGATGGGTCGATATGTTGGATGCACTTCGTGACACCTTCCGAATTCCAACGTATCTGTTGCGGCTCATCGAGGACTACCTCCGTTCTAGGCGTCTGATATATGACACTCGAGACGGAGCGCGGACGGTGGAAGTCACCTCTGGTGCCGCGCAGGGTTTCAATACTCGGCCCGGATCTCTGGAATATCGCTTATGACAGCCTCCTGAGATCCGAGATGCCAGAGGAAACCGTCTTGGTTGGGTACGCCGATGACGTTGCGGCTCTCATCGCCGCACGCAACGTTGAGCTGGCCCAGCTAAAGTTGAACCAGGTCATGCGAGTGGTCAACGCCTGGATGTCCGATCACGGTCTTTCGCTTGCTCTGAGCAAGACGGAGATCGTGATTCTCACAAAGAAAAGAATTGACACCGTCGTCCCGCTGCGAGTGGGAAGGGAAGTGGTCCAGTCAACGCGTGCCGCCAAGTACCTCGGAGTCATGGTGGACAATAAGTTTAGCTGGAGAGACCAGATCTTCCGTTCGGCGGACAAGGCTGCTAAGGTGGTCTCTTATCTTAGTAAGCTGATGGCCAATGTTGGGGGTCCTCGGTCCAGCAAAAGACGGTTATTGATGTCCGCAGTCCAGTCCGTACTCCTTTATGGGGCAGAGGTGTGGGCAGACGCTCTTACCAAGGAATGTTATAGGTTGCGACTCGCCCGGGTTCAGCGTCAAGCTGCGCTCCGGGTGTGTTCCGCCTATCGGACAGTATCCGAGCCTGCCGTCCTGGTGGTTGCCGGAGTCATCCCTGTCAAGCTCTTGGCAGGGGAGAGGAAGGCGATTTATCAGAGACAAGGCGAGATCGGCAAGGACGCAGCAAGATCCGAAGAGCGTGCCCGAACCTTCCAGCAGTGGCAACACACCTGGGAGCACGAAACCCGAGGACGATGGACTGCGCGACTCATCGAGCAGGTTCAACCATGGGTCGAAAGGCGGCATGGCGAGGTGGATTACTACCTCACGCAGTTCCTGACAGGTCACGGCTATTTCAAGTCGTACCTGAACCGGATGGGCAAGACCGATTCACCGGATTGCATCTACTGCCCGGGCGTTCCCGACGACGCGGAACACACCTTCTTCCGCTGTCCGCGTTGGGAAAGGCCCCGCCTGGAGGCCACAAGAAAACTCGGGGTTTTTTCGGTGGATACGGTCTGCGAAAAGATAATGGAGGATGAGGGGAACTGGGATTGTTTGTCACAGTTCGTCCGGGGCATCCTCCTGGAAAAGAGACCCGATCTGGACCGCGAAGTGGCCCAGATCCCTTGACCGAGCGGCTGGATAAGGAGCGAGCCCCACGGGCTTAAGCCAAATTTAGGCCTAGCCTGAAGTAATGTGATAAACAATCCCAGGTTAGAATCCTAAAGAGTAGAGGAGGTTTTTTAGTGGGTAAACCCGTTTTTAGGGGAGTCCCACACTACAGGCTGGCCACCTGTGTGCGTAATTGCATTTTTCCTGCCTCTCCCTCAAAAAAAAAAAAAAAAATTTAATATAGATTGCATAGAAGAAGATATTGCCTAATTTCAAATTTAGTTTACACCAATGATCAATAAACTATGTAATGCAATAAAAATACTATTAAACGTTGTTACAAAAACCACCTCAAAAGCCCGTAAAAGTCTGGACATAAGGTAATCGAATTTGGTTAGATAGAAGGTAAATGAAAGGAGCAGAAAGAAGACGCTTTATCATCGAAATTGGTTTTTGTTGATATATTTTATTTATCACAGCACAAGGCAAACACCACAATAATAATGGAAATATCTTATACAGAAAATTAATTTTAACAGACCAAATTTTATTCTTTAAAACCTAATTAGTTTATCGAAATCCATCCATTTAAATTAATTGTACTGAATAACGTATCAACACCTAGCAAAAACCACGAAAATAGAGGCAGTAAATATGGTACCCAAGAGTCGTATAATGTGCCCAAGAGTATCACTAAGGAACGATTATCAATTATGTCACGAGTATTTTTTAGAATGTGGTAGAAAAAGAATACGTGAATATAGTCTACTGTTTTAACAGGAAATTGCGAGTGAAGCCGCGGGCAACTGCTAGTGATTAATTAAATATGGATACAATGTTAAATCTGTAGAAGTATCTTCGTGATTTTAAAAGATTTACAGGGATGTGTTAAATAAGAATTTAATTTTTGGGTCATCCTTTTCAATAATTTGTTTTTATTAATATGCAAGTAAATTTTATGTTTTAGATTATTTATTATTCCTATATAGAAAAGATTGAATTTCGTATTTTTATACGACTAATATAAGTAATTCGTTCTTTTGAAAAAAAAAAAAAAATTTTAATTTGCTGAAACCTATATATTGTGTATAGTAGTATTTAGTTTAGTATAGACTAGTTTTGAAGAACATGTTTAAAGTTTAACTTTTGTTTAAGTATAATTTAATAGTTTTCTTTTTATTAAAATACGGAAGAAATAATAATTTGTTTAGAACTTACATCTTAAGTTCCTTGGGGATGATTAAATAATTATCTTATAAAATGAATGAAACATGGTTTATAAAAGGTGACACTGCAATGAAGGTGCTACTCATAAAATGATGAGTCCTAACAGAAGCGACTGTTTCAGTTCAGCTAAAACAACCAGGAAAGTGCTCCTCTCATATCTCTAGAAACAAACATTGAGAAAAGCTTTCATCGCGTGTTTTCTTACATCTCACAAACTCCTTTGTCTTCTTTATTAACAGTTATTATCATAATTAAGGTTATAACTACCTGTATTCCTTAAGAAATATTGGGATACTTATACATTAAAAAATAGAAAAATAATAAAATAAAAAATGTCATTTTTTTCTAGAGATGGTTGTTGTGATACAATACTATTATTACATTCTGATTGAATATAAATTGTAAAATTATAATATTAAAATTATAAATTTTGCATTAACTTACACAATACTTCTCAAATATGTTTTCAAAAATATCACGAAAACCTGTTTATAAATATTTTAATTTTTTTTGTGGCCACTAAATCATATTATGCCGTAACCTTTGATACATGCATTTACGTTTTTAAATGCAATTCCAATCTTATGGAGAGGTAAAGTTTAATTTTGGATATTTTACACATTTTATTTAAAAATGAGTACACAGTTTTATAATTATGTGCAACGTACAGGTAATGCGTAGTTGAACCAAATACGAATTATAGTGTTTAACGGTAAAATTATGTTTGACATTGGTTTCTGTTAGTCGTATTTTTCATACCATTGGCTATCTCATTCAATATATATATATATATATATATATATATATATATATATATATATATATATATATATAGATTTAAAAGTTTTAGGAACCATGTAATGGATAATTAAATTTAAAAACATTTCCACAAAACTTCAAAAATCCTATTAAGATTTGGTAGATACTTTTCATGGTTCAAGTTAAATCGTCAAAATCTTTATCATAACTAGTATACTCTGATATTAAAATTTATTTTTTTCAATGTTGTACTTCAGCTTAATTTGGTTTCATTATTCTACTATCGATTGTCCTATTAATAAATATGTCGGTTGTCGAGACAAAAATTTTTTGCCTACGAAGTATGAACAGATATATCCCCCCAAACATAACATACATTTCTGTGACGCAGTTTTCCCCCATAGTTTTTTCTCACTTTTTGCAGTTTCTCAAAAACTCCATTAAACTCCAAATAAATATACTTCATGAGTTTTATCATTATTATCTATTGCCTTCGATTTAATTAAAAATTAATAAGTGACACCTTAACAATAAGATTGCTTTGACTATCAGCGTGGTTGTGTTTATTCACGTAAATAAGGATAAGCTTAAAGATAATATATTTTTTGAGAAATTTTTGACTATTGCATTTTACTTGTGACGATTTTTCAATGGATCAAGATTTCAAATTGGAGATAAATTTAGGACTTATTGTATAGAGTAATGGAGTATAATTTTTACACTAGCTGGCAAGATATTTACGTATCTGTTATAAACATATCATATAACCACACCCATTTATATCACTTGTTTCACTAATAATTAAAGTAAAGTATCGTACTAAAAATGTATTTAATTATTCATCTGCTCTAAACTTTAACATCAGAAATTACGTAAACCGTCTCATCATTAAATTTTTTGCCGAAAATCAATACATAGGACGGTGTTATAAAACTTTTATTTGTGATACGACAAGTGCAGGAACAAAAATATAAATTTTAAACACATTTGTTTTGATAAAATTTAGAACAGACAGGCCACATTAGTCCTAAAACGCCTCTGAACCGGCGGTCACATAAAGCTAGCGTTGTGCTGCTGTCATGACTTAGGTACAGTGATCATATAGGATGTGACACTGTAGAATATAAGGGGAACAATTGTAGTACAACTACGTTCAGAAGAGTTATCCATACTAATAATTAATTTTTTTCCTCTCCACTATTTTTTTATTTTACTGATAAATTAAATTAACGTTATATATATATATATATATATATATATATATATATATAGTATATATATATGTACAGTAGTATGTATCCGAGGTTAAGTAACAAGACGTAAATTATAATGAAGCTATCGTAATATTAATAAATTGACTTTTGAGATTACTTTAGATGGAATTTAAAACTGTCTGCTGGTATTGTTTTTATCTACGGGGCGTTTAGTTTCGTATGAGTAAGTTAACAGCGACCACAAGATTACCAGATTTGATTATATCATTACGAGGTTTTTGAAAATACCGTACGTCCTCGGGGATAACTCTGTCCTGTCCATGGTGGTGGTCTGAGTAAAGTTCTTCTGTTAGTGGGTTGTTTCAGCAGAGGTCAGGAGCCATACTCTTCAGTTCTTGATCACGTAAATGGACTCATTGCCACGAATAAGCCCCTGTATTCCTGGATGAGATAAATGGAGGTGAGGTCTAAGGAAATGCTCTTAGATTTTATTTTGGCAGAGGTATCTCTTAGACGTACACGGAGACGACACAAATATAATATATATATATATATATATCACAGACGTTGTTAATCGTAGTGTGTGTGATATTGTAGTATTAAATAGTTTCCAATTATTAAAAGACATAAAACTTCACAAGAGCAAGCTGTAATCAACTCATGCACAAATAGTTTTTTTGCATGTTTGATTTTATTTAAATTCTAAACAGGACATACACTTGATGAAATCACAAACTATTTAAACATTTAAGCAGCAATAAAACAGTAACTAAATCCAATCTGGTGAGATGGAACAGCAATGGACAGCAGTTAACTCAGTCGATAAGTTTTCTTTTGAATTGAAACATCTGTTCCTTGTGCAAACATCTCCGAACAATCTTACTCTCTTCAGTGTTATAGACTGAGTTTCTCTTGTCTATTGTTTCATCCATTAAACAACATAATAGTTTCTGCAAAACTTTGTGTGACTTTTAAGTTTACCACAGCTGTAAGATTTAATTTAGTTACTGTAGGACATATACTAAGAGTAAAAGTAGTTCAGCCAATACCGATACAAATATGTTCCCTGAATTAAATCCCATATTGAATTACGATTAACCAGTACTGGTATTATTTGTCATATCACTAGTAAGTTTAACTTACATTTATTTCTTGAAATCCTAATACTTTAAGGACCTTAATTATATATATATATATATATATATATATATATATATATAATATATATATATATATGTCCTATAATGTCCTTAGTTTGTAATGGTGTTGTAGAAACGAATTAAAAAGCATGTACTTGTCAGTAAGATATTTGGATGCCATTGTCTTTGTAAACAGTGTTTTGAAGGCAAGTTCGTGTATTGTAACACTCCTTAAGTCGCACTCATTGTTCTGATTTCAGTAGAGAAACACTTGCAATATTT